>NW_027117326.1:0-17140 GCF_021436955.1 Diplodia seriata | reverse complement strand
GCCCCCGGTCCTGGAAGTCTCCATGCCACAGACATGGCATTCCTCCGAACCGAGAAATACTCGCTTGCCTGCGGTGGAGAAAGCGAAAGACAGACGGCGCGCTGCCCTTGCAGCAGCGCTCAGCCGTGGAGGCATACGAGATACGCCAAAAATAACCGATCCCGTCAGCATCACGCATGCGGAAAAGCCAGAGGTGTTTGCTTCCTTCCACTAGAGGGCGGCGGCTGTGCGACTTGGCGGTGCTGATGGATCTTCAATTGCCGCTGCGGTTGAGCCGTCGTGCGCGCCAGCAGTGCTCCGTCCTGCACGCGTCACACCGAAATCCTCAGAGCTCGCTCACCGATCAATTGACTGTTGAGCCAGCCAGCCTCGTGCGGAGCTCATCAAAACCGGCAAAAGCATGTGCAAGGGCGGCGCGGCCCTTCGTCCTTCCGCCATGCATGTTTCATTGGCGCGGCATGTCCAATCGAACGAACCATCCCCAACGATGCTCTGCTGTCAGAAAACAGCTCTGCGGCACCGCCGGACGCGCCCGGCTGGCCGGCCTCTGCACTCCAGCTGCAGCGCCAGCACCAGCAGCACCGGCAGGCGCTCCAGCAGCAAACGCACGGCGCATGAACTTATGCACGCAATCGTCTTTTCTTTTCGGTCGATCTGCCGCGGACGGACGGCTTTTTCCAGAAGACCACATGTTGTCCGCCTCACACTTCCCCCTCTACGAACCGCCAATCGTTCAGTGATGGTGCTGGTGCTGAGAACTGCGGTTGGCTCGCGCACGCACGCGAGGCACGGTCACCCCCCTCAATCACTCGAATGCGATAGAAATCGAAAAGGCCGCGAATCCGCGTCGGACCCTTGAATCGCTATCGCATAGTGCCCACCCATGCCCTCTCCCCTTTCCCTTTTGCCGTCAACTTGCTAGGATCCCCCGCTGCGCGAAGAACCGCATCGAAAACCCCGCATTTCTGCGGCATGCAAGAGCAGCGACAGCATTCGAACACGCGTTTGTGTACAGTACAATCCCCTATCAGGTCGTTCCTTTTGGACAGGGATCAGCCAATGATCTACGATCTGATGGTCCTTGAGGAGGCATGCATGAGAAAAAAGAAGCGGCAAACCGATTGAGCCAAAGCCCCATGCATGTCTCATGGCAAGTGATACCGGATCAGCGCGGCAGAGAGCGAGAAATGGATATTGCGACAACCGCGCATAGCCGCGGCAAATGGTCTACATGGGCATAAAGAAAGGAGAGATCGGGATGCTCAAGGTGATGATAGATTGAAAACCGAATGCAGGAGTTATCGGTTACGGTATAATGCGGAATTGCATTACATCGGGGTTTCCCGGCTACTGCACCTGTCCGAACAGACAAAGAGAGTAGACAAGCATTCGGCTGCCCGCCGCCCACAGGGTGCGCGCCGTTGCGTCTTCGAAGCTGTGTAACAATGCCAGACACTCAGCCTCTGTCTGCTGAGATGCCTAATCGATAGTCCATAGTTACACGCGTTACTGCAGTTCCAAGCCAGACCTACATGGCCTTCAATACGCGAACACCAAGTCGAACCGTCGACCAACGCCAGCATGACAAGAACCCGCCCAATTGCACCAGAGCCCCCGCCAAGTCCTTTTTTGTCGTTACCCGCTACGCCAAAAAGCCAACCCGTAAGGAAGACACATCGACATCATCTCCAGTTACCTTGACTGAGTTTGAGAAGGCCCTCCACACAGCCTAGCTCTTCACCGCTTGAGACACTTGTTCTCTGGCTGTGGCCACCTGCACCGCCCATGAATGCGCGAATTTCTTCGTCATCTTCGGGGTTACTGGTGCGAGTAGCCTGGGGCCGCTTGTGCGGCGTGGCCTTCATCCCTTTCTCGCGATCCATCATAGCCCCGAGGCTGGCACCTGTGCTCATGATATTGGTGTTCTCGCCCAAGACCCTGCGTCGTGGCTGACCAGGCTGCTGACCGGCGATGGGCTGCCTGGTGCGACGGGCGCTAGCGCCAGGAACACCTGGTTCCCAGTTCTCTTTGTCGGACTCTGTCTGGGGGATCTCGAAGCCATCGCCATCGACGTTCTTTACGATGGCGGATTGACTCTTCTTCAATGGCGTTCTACTCACAGGGGCCGCCTTGCCTTGGAGGCGTCCTTGGGATGATGAAGCTCGAGACAGAGGCGGTCGGTGAGTGCTTTTTCCATCAAGCTTGACACGCTTTGCAGAGCTTTGAGGGAGAAGCTGGGCATTACGCTTGTTCGGGTTCAGCCTCAATGCTCCTTTGCTGGCAGAGCGTATAAGACCAATGGCATCCGCCGCAGAGCCACTCCCCTCTTGGTTGGCCTTTTCAGTCAGGGAATTTCTTGCGTCACTGTCGCACCAGAATTCCCAGGCTCTTGAGTCCCGAGACCGTCCTGAGAATGAGCGCTGAATACCCTGGGGCGATTGAGTCTGCTTCAGGCGGTCGTTCAGGGCGGCAGCACTGTAACTGCGACGAAGACCCTCCGTTCTCTCGCTCACGGGGCTGGATTCGGCTGAGACCGAGGTGGGGATGGAGAGTCCTCGCCAGTGATGACTCTAGCGTTCCCATCTTCGGTCATGGATAGTCGCACAAATGAGCTGGACTTTTTCAAGGTCCGAGAGGGCGGCTGCTCCTGCGACGATGGCACCAAGCCGGAGTTCTCCGTGGTTGCTTCCTCGTAAGTGCGGATGAACGACTGGCTACGGCGATTCGCGAGATAACCGATGCCCTGGCGTTGGCTCTCTTGCGATGATGAAAGAGGCTGCGAGCCACCAAACTCCATGGATCCCGCACCACCGGGTTGGACTGAACTCTCTCGCAATTCATTTGGCGCATTGGTTGTCTGGGATTCGACGTTCGTTAAGTCCGCCGTGGATGGGGAGGGAATTTCTTCTGATAAGTGCTCAGTGCCACGAGCTGGAGACTTGCCCGGGGTCTCTTGAAGGCTGCGTGAGTCGTTTAACGACGCCACTGTGACATCTGCCGTTTGTTGTTCCTGCTCCCCTGCTTCGGCATCGTCTGAATTCGGGGCGGATGAAGATGGCTCTGTGATGGGCTCTTGAGAACTCGAGAGGCGCGATTGGATTTCGTGCGGCTCGAGCGGCTTGGATTTGCGACGCGTGTTTTGGCGGCGGTTCTGGAACCAGATCTGATGGTGCGTAGTGTTAGTACGTGTAGCAGGTAAGTGGCCCAAGCGGGGATCCCTACCTGCACCTCCTTCTCGCCAAGAGCGACGCGCTTTACGATCTCGAGACGCGCAGCCTTGTCCGGTTTGCTGTTTCTCTGATATTCTGCCTCTAGTATTTTCTGGTCCTCGGGGCTTTCGCGCGCAGAACGATGTTAGCATGATATCGGCGGCACATGAAGCCTGCAGGTTTCACGCCCTGAGGCGGCTGGGCTTGGACGCGTCTCGCGCCGCTAACAGTGTGGAGGAGCACAACAGAGCAAAAACTGACCTGGTTCTTCTCCGTTTCTGGCGTACAAGAGGCTTGTTGTCGACGTCGGGCGGGAGGTTGCTTCTGACGGTGTCGGGGGAGTGTACGAGGAATGCGAGGCTGCCTGAGGGAGGACTCGACAGCTTCGCCGCGTCTGCTGGCGGGGTGGTAGAGCCGGGATCGCTCATGGCGACAGGCGGGAGCAGGCAAGGTAAAATGGACGAGCCACGGGAGCAGCGAGGGATAGAAGATGGGTATGGGTGCGACAGCTCGTATGGACGCGTGGTGGAGAATGCGCGCGTGTGTCGAGATCGGCGGCACAGCGGCTGCCCTCCTCTCGACCCCGGGATGATGACGCGAGGCGCGACCCCAACCCGCACGCGTGCCCTTTGCAGAACCACCACAATCCAGCAGCCCGCAAGGCCCTGTGCAGCTTGCTCGCTTCCGACACGCGGCTCGCAGCACTCCCGACCGCGATCACTCACCTCGCTGTCGACTTGTTGTCGCGCACAAAACGCGCTTTCACGTGAGTCGCCACGCGTGGGGAACTCCGCCTGCGCCCCGCTCTCCGGTCGTACCGTCCCTCTGCTGTGGTGCCAGCTGGGGCGCGACTCGTGCGCGTCCTGTGCGCCAGCCCTACGCGTAGAGGCCGCCGGGCTCCCGGACCGCTCTTTACTCTTGTCGGTACATATGACCAGGTCGGATGTGGGACGGCATGAGGCAACTGGCCAGGCAGCAAGCACTCTAGGCCAGCCGTGAAGCGTAAGACCGGAGCAACCTCCTTCCCGTACCGTCACCAGACGAGCCTCACTCGGCCTTCGTCGTGACCCCGCGCCACGGCGGCCTCTGGGGCTCTCTAGTCGCTCCGATTGCTTCATTGGCCATGCCCATCGTCTTCTGTCGATACTCGAATTAGTGTTTTGCCCCTCATCTCACAGCAGCTTAGGCAGACGCTGGGGTATGCCAAAATCCCTCCGTGACCCCGTCCTGCCCAGGCTTACCTCACATTCCGATTCGGCCCTTTCCAACGTAGAATCTTAGCTTCAGTGTGCGGTACAGCCGACGATCGTCTCCCACCCGTTCAGATAATAGTAATCCTCCGACTCCTCACCGTTTGCTGCATTGGCCCCAGGAGCTACTCTGCTGATTGCAGCGCGTTCCGCCATTGGACGAGGTGCTATTATCTCCGACTGCCGCCATGCAGGTATTCCAAAGACAAGGCGGTCGTAGGCTGCAGTGAGAAAAAGAAAACAGTTCATTGTCGGCCGACTAGGAGGCCAGAGCTACCACAGTCATCGCCAGTGGCGTCGGGAGGCTGATATGTCCTGGTTCTTCCAACCCCGTCCTTCGGGTCATCGGGCCAAGTCACAGCCACGGAGAAATGGTTCGAAGAGTGCCATTGGTCGCTTGTACCGCAGCCTCCAAGGGATAGTATAAGTGCGCAGCAAAACTCCGTTTCAGTTCGCTCAGCCCTTGTCTTCAGTCTCGCTACTCGACAGCCAATCAGAACCTATAAGCTACTGATTCCGAGCAGCTAGAATCTAAACACCCTCCATCACCTTAGGATTTGCGGACCCCACGCGGCTTGGGCGGACTTGGAACTGCAACGGCTGGATGTTACTACCGCCACCAGATGCCAACGCTGGAGGAGGCGTGCGTACGACCTCTACGCGGCGGGCATCGGGACCATTTTCCAAACCAAATTGGTGGTACTGCTTCGTTGGTAGCGGGCGTTTTGGCTGCGGTCACGGTTCTTGAGTCAGGCAGAGGTCCCGGACTCTTGTGAGGTCTCTAGGCGTTCCCCGGCGAGCAAGCCACATGGGCTATTCCTGGCGGGCCACCACAGACGCGGGATTCCCAGCTCCCAGGTTGTCGGATATTACATCCTGTGCCGTTGTGAACACGATCTTGGGATTATGGCAAACCGCAGCACGAAGTGTCTCGGCCGATTCGCAGCCAACCACCAGGCGCATCCCACTTGACTCGCTGTAGCCGGACTTGGGACAACGGGCGTAGGCAGCAGCTGCTCCATAATTTTTCAAGACCCCCGACACCGCCTGCCAGTGGAGCAGAGAAGTGCTGTCCTAGGCCACTTACATTTCGTTCTGGCCTTTCGGAACCACCGTCTTGCTTCCGCGGGATTTTCGCTGAGTGTACTGTCACCGACACCACCTTGTCGTCACCACCTGGATAACTGGCTAGCATTTGCTAGGCACCTGGTCCGGAATCCGTAACTATCGGCCGACCCGGCTCGGGATATTTCGCTGAGATTAAGCGGTCATTGGAAGTCATACACGAGTTCTGGCCGAATAGGGGGCCACTGGTGAGTCAAGCTTTTGTGTATAGCCTCATGATCTTTGGTCCTGGGTCCGGTTGACGCCTTGGGTGCTACTCAGCACCTGCTTGCGGCTCTATTGCCCTATTAGTTGAGAGAGGGGAGGCTCAACTATTTAATCCGAAACCACCTCGTTGGAACAGCCGCATGATCCCCAAACCCCACCCAAAATCATTCCAACATCATGCGTGTCGCAGTTGCAGGGACCAGCGGCTTGGCGCAGCTTATCGCACACTACGTTAGGGAGGAAACAAGCCACCAGCTTGTATTGCTCTCGAGAAAGGTAAGTGTCACTTTTGTCTTCTTGTGCTAAAGCTCGCTTTCCCGTCAATTTTCGACGCGGTTACCTTCACCGAAGGCACAGGAGGTCACTTGAGACCGCCAGGGGCACTCAACCCATTATATGGGGACTGCTTGATATCCAGGTCCTTCACACGGTTTGGAATTTTGGCCGGGGTTGGGTGTCTGCATATCTGGCGGTCGCAATCTGTTAGCCCGCCCCGCAACTTTGAAGTGGCACGAGGCTGGCTATGCCGTTCACGAGTTGCTACAACTGCGGGGCTTCTCCGGGCTTCACCTTAGCTGCGTGCACGCTGTCCGATTGTACCCGGGCCCCTACAAAGCGTCAGCATCCAGCTATCGCTTGAACATTCAAGCCTCGCCATTTTCATCATCAAATCTCCTTACAAACTTGTCTGTAAAGCGCTTACTGTCTTTTAGGCACAACCGAATCTCGAATCCAGAGGCTATCAGACCCAAGTGGTTAGCTATGATGACTTGAGCTCTCTTGAGCATGCCCTAGCAGGCATAGACATCGTGATCTCCACGGTCAGCGGCCCTCCGCAACTGGCGCTCATCAAGGCATCAGTCAACGCTGGTGTGCGTCGCTTTGCGCCCGCCGAATATGAGGGACCCCCATCATTACGACAGGACAACGATCCGCTGGACCGCGGCAGGGCGTCCGCTTTGGCATACCTCCAGCACTACCGCCAATACTTTGAAGCTACTACCGTCTTTGTCTGCGGCATCTTCTACGAACGCTTCCAACCGGGCGGCCTGGCTGCCGGCCGTCTGGGGTCCTCGACTGGCGCTGGTCAGGAAGGTCACTACATTCTGGACCTCCGCTACATGACTGCCCAGGTTCCGGCGTACGATTCGGCCAATCGCCCGTCCTTTGTTTGCATGACGGCCGCCTCAGATGCTGCACGACTAGTCGTTGCAGCTCTGGACATGCCTACGTGGCCGCCTGAGTTCCGGATGTGCAGCGAAAGGCTCAAAGTCTACGACTTGGTCTCCATCGCTCGAAGTGTTCGAGGTGAGAAGTTGAGGCTGTGGGATTTAAGCCACTTTGCTTGACACTTCCTCATCCTCTTCGAATGCTGACCCACGTACAACAGGAAGGGAGTTTTACACAGAGCCCACGATCGAGAGTACGCAGACGCTGAGGTACAAGGCATCGCTCGCGTCGACGCAAACGGAACAGTTGAGGTTGCAGAACCTTGCTGCGACGGCTGACGGCCAACACGACTTCACCGATGCGAATCTCAACAGCTTTTTCCCTCATATCCGCATGACTCGATTCAGAGACTGGCTGGCATCCGCCTGGGCTGGCGTCCCTTAGATACCCGAAGATATACGGAGAGTGGTGAAGGAATGATACAGAACGGCGCATATCTCACCCGCCAGCCGAGGGATGGCTGGACAGGGTGGGAATAGGTCAAGGGGCATTCAGCAGCGCGGCAGGCGGGATATGATGCTTTGGCACATACTATTTTTCTTTTTTTCCTTGCTTTGCGGTGGCATTAGGGGAGGGAATTCAAATTGACACGGCAAGTGAGCTGGACGACGGCAGCGTTGAGCAGTCCTCACTTCCTTTCTTAGCGGTTAATTTCGGTACTGTCGTTGCTAGAATGCTGCTGAAACATCTGTAGAGATGAATCACAACGAGGACTCAACAGTCTTCCAGACCACGGCTGTTGCCTGTTCACTGACGAAAGCCATATGGTTGCCACCTCGGGCGCTTCAGGCAGCAAAAGGCGAACGGCGCTTATGAAGCAGGGAAGGCCGGCCTTTGGGTAGGAACGGGTTACACGGCAGCAAGCGAGCATTAATCACTCTCGGGCCTGGCCGAGACTGGCCTCGTGTCGGGGGTTGGGGCTTGCAAAAATGTGCCCTGTTAGTGTGTAGCCATCGGCTGTGCCTGAGGCCGGCGCTCTGGCCGTTGGGTCTCGGCCCGGGGCTTGCACCTCAGTGTGACGCGGTAGGGTTGGTGGATGCCGTGACAGTCTCGAGCTTCAGCCTGGAATCGCCATGAACCAACGGGCGCGGTGGAGGCGGTTTGCGTCATAACGGGGAGGACAACGTAGGGTGCCAAGCGGACAGGGAAATTGCGCAACGGGCGGGGAGGAGGCCGGCGATCGCAAATGCGATTGGGCCTCTTGAATCTTCGATCTATGGCAATTTGATGTGGCCATGGACCTTGCACATCAGCGCGGAGATAGGTGGGGCGAATTTGCAGAGTGCGGTCGGCGCAATTGCGTTCCTGTGATGTCATCAGCCGCCCCACCACCCTCCGTCAACTGCCCCTCTGCTTGTGCTCGCCATGCCGCATGCTACAAAACCACAGCTTTCCCGCCCTGGCTCTCTCTTCATCTTCTACACACACTTCTTCTGTGATACCCGCGCTTTATCTCAACCACACACTCAACCACACACTCAACCTCACTTTCCACTACAACACCATCATCATGACTGTCACCAACAACGTGTAAGTGGAACTACACCTTCTACTCCCACAGTTCATATAGCTAATGCAACGCAGTCCCATCTCCGGTGTCGAGAGCGCCAACCCCAAGACTGTTGATGAGCGCCAGGCCAACCTTCCTCTGCCCGAGCAGCCTCCCGTCGCCTCCGACTGGCAATCTGCTGACGCCAGCACTGTCAACGTCGGCTCCGGCAAGGTTTCCGACGACATCTCCCACGGCAGCGGTGCCAGCACCCTGCGCGAGCCCACCACCAGTGACGAGAACATCGATGTCGGCCGGACCGCTAAGGATGGTCTCGGTGGCCTTCCCAACGACGCTGTCACCAAGGAGGCGAGGGGCCACACCGGTACCCAGGAGACCCGGAAGTAAACGAAGAGTCAGGGGGAAACATGCGGTGAAGGGTAGCATCTTCTTTGGCGGCCATTGACTGGCGCAGCCTGCACCTTTCACGGTTTCTCAAAACATCTATTAAAGGCGAACCTGGGTGCATCCCGTGTACTATAGATATTCGGACACGAATCATTGAAATGAATAATGATGATACATACATTGACCTCGCGATCGTGAGAAGAGTGGTTGAAACATAATCAATATTTTGAACTGTTGTCTTGAGAAAAGGTTCGTATTTGGGTCCTTCAGATCGCATCGAACATAACTAAAACCTGCGTCTGCAGCATCTCCCTTTGTGCCTACGTCGTGATGAATGCAACTAGCTCTGACAACGCACGACTCCAGATCCGTCCAGACCATGGGTCCCCGCGCCAATCGCCCCGCTGCTGTGACGTTGCAAGGGAGAAGCAATAATGGTAAAATCGCCACCCGGCTGCACGTGCATCTGCCAAGCCGGATTGCCTATGGGAAATCAAGGCTCGATATTGCAAAATTGCCGTTTTCCGGCCCACTCGGAAACAGCTGAAGAGGTGATTGTGGTGAGGGCGGCCGATCTATGGCATGCGGGGCAGATCGGTTCGTGGATAGTCTAGACAATTATCGTCACCACACGGGAGCCCGACCTCCACAGTTTATGCGCGCATGATGTCACTATGGTGGAAGGCATTTTCTGGCAATGACATAGATTCCTGCTTCCAGGGAGCCCCTGCTGCTTATATCTGCAGCGGTGCAGCCTCTGCACACCACAAGATACCCCTCATCACTCCAGTCCGCAACAGATTCCGGTCACCACATCCAACCCCACAACTTCCCATCTACATCTACCTCGCACAAACATCATGCCGTCTTCCGCCGGTCAGAAGGTACGTCAAGTTCAGCATAGCCGTTTGGTCAACCTTTCTGCGTCACATGCATGGAAACTCCCCTCACTACGATAAGGCAGCGGCTGATATGACGTACTGTAGGTTTCCGACCCCACCGCTCCCCCGTCTCCGAGGGCACCGGCATCGTCACCAGCGATTCTCTGGCCGCCGAGTCTTTGAAGGGCGATGGTTCTTTCGCCGCCGGCAACCCCAAGTCTGGTGTCAACCCCCAGTCCAGCGCGGGCACCACAGCAAACACCACCGACACCTCGGCCGCCCGCACTTTGAACGCGGCTGCGGATGCTGAGGCGCGCGATGCGCAATCTGAGTGGACCGAGCAGGCGCAGTTGAACGCAGGCAGCGGCCTGACGGGCAAGGGCCCGACCTACAACAAGACGGCCAGTGCTACCGGTAACACGGGCAGCAGCGCGGCCGGCACCGCGCCCACTGCGTACAGCGCCGGCAAGCTGAACGAGAAGGACCAGAAGCCGAAGGGCGCAAACCTCACCGAGGGCGATATCCCAGACCACGCGCCCAACGCCAGCTTCAACAGTGAAATCGGCACCAAGAACGACCCAGGCCGCGTGGCGGAGCAGAAGATGCAGCGTCAGGCTCAGCAGAGTGGCCTCGATGCCGCACAGCCGAAGGACAAGGGCGACAGTGGCGATCAGCCTTACTCTGTCTTGAAGGAGACGTCGGCCTAAAATCAAAGTAGAAGGCAGTCACGGTTGATGGGTTACGACATAAACTGTACGAGTATTAGTAGTATATCAGCGACTTTTTAATTGAACGGGCTTGACGGCCTAAAAATAGAAGTTCACAAGAGTCCCGTCTGGAGGCAAGCCGGTGATGACGCGGGCCGCAATTTTGTGCATGTTTCAACTTGGGCCTGTTTCAACTTAGCCGGTAGCTTCGTCGCATTGCGGCGCGGCGGAGGACAGGCGGGGGCACAGGCCATGCGGACCCTCGCTGGAGCTGAGGTGGCCTCTTCCGACAACCGTTTGCGCGCGCCTTCGCCCACCGATTTGCAACACCCCTCTCTGCTTCCTTTGCCGCTCCATGTAGCAGTCGCTGAACCCAGCTGCTACCATGAACGGCTTCGCGGACCAAGGCCTCTCCGAGGACAGCTTCGGGCCCTCCGGCGGCGGGCTCCAGGCATTCGATGCTTTTCGTAAGTCAGCCACTCTCGAATGCACCCTCGCCTCGGCACCTCGCTGCGCGCCCTGCATTGCATTTGCTCGTGCCTGGCCTGCAAAACCAATCGCAATATTCTTCTTTGGCGACCATTGATTAACACAGCCTCCCTCCAGCCAAGACGAAGAAGACATACCTCCAACAGACGACGCAGGGCGCCAACTGGACGCTGCTTCTGATAGTAACATGTGTTTGGCTTTCGATCACGGAGACGATGCGCTGGTGGGTGGGCGAGACGTCACATACATTCAGCGTCGAGAAGGGCGTCGGGCACGAGATGCAGATCAACCTGGACGTCGTGGTGGCCATGCGCTGCGACGACCTGCACGTCAACATCCAGGACGCTTCGGGCGACCGCATCCTCGCCGGATCCGCGCTGACCAAGGACAACACGCGCTGGCTGACATGGGTTGAGAAGAGCAAGAACGTGCACAAGCTGGAGCGCAGCCAGGGTCAGAAGAGGTACGACGAGGAGGATGTGCACGACTACGTCGGCGCCAAGGTCAAGAGGAAGTTCCCCAAGACGCCGCGCTTCAGGGGCCCGCGGACGCGTGCAGGATCTACGGCAGTCTGGACGCGAACAGGGTGCAGGGCGACTTTCACATCACGGCGAGAGGCCATGGCTACATGGCGTTTGGCGAGCACTTGGACCACAGCCGTAAGAAGCCAGGAAGCGCAACGAATACGGTTACAATTTGCTGACGGAGAGTGGCAGAGTTCAACTTCTCGCACCAGATCAACGAGCTCTCGTTCGGCCCCTACTACCCCTCGCTCACCAACCCGCTCGACGACACGCGCTCTGTGACGCCAACGGAGAACGATCACTTCTACAAGTTCCAGTACTATCTTTCGGTGGTGCCGACCGTGTACACGGACAACAGCCACACCATCGTGACCAACCAGTACGCCGTGACGGAGCAGTCCCACGGCGTGTCCGAGGTGTCGGTGCCGGGCGTCTTTGTAAAATTCGACATTGAGCCGATCATGCTCACCATCTCCGAGTACAACGGCGGGTTCCTTGCGCTGTTGATCCGGCTGGTCAACGTGGTTAGCGGTGTCATGGTCGCGGGCGGGTGGTGCTTCCGAGTGGGCGAGGCACTGACGGAGTTCTATGGCAAGAGAAAGAACCGCGGCGACGGGCTGGGCGTCTTGCATGGAAGGACGCCTAGCTACGATGAGAAGCGGAGCATTTGAAGCATTTGCTGTGTCCGGGGGTTTCTGGGATACAGGGGGCGTTCCGGGCGGGCTTGTGTACAAAGTTGCGTGTAGGTAAATGCGTACAGGGTAGATACGGCGCTGCAACTGCGTTTGAATTGCTTGAGACTGCATCTTCGATGGCGCTGCATTGGGAGGTGAAACAGGCTGCCCGAATAGGGCGGGTGCAACGCTGGGCAACGGGCCAATCAGCGGCCGCGACTTATCGAGGCGGATGAAGACGGCAAAAGCCCGCTGCTTCGGTCAGCTTGTACTCGCCTCTCTCCTTCCTTATTCCACTGCAGCTTCAGTGATAGCCCTGGCCTGGCCCCGGCCCCGGCCACAGCGCAGGTAAGTCGTTGATTCCTGTTCAGCCTCATTTCTTTGTCGCGTCACCGGCTGCCATCGGCACTGCATCGCTCCTCATGACGCCCCGCGCGCCCCGCGACCCACGGCTAGCTGTTTCCTTTATACCGCCCCATCGTTTTCCGGGCGTGTGAGTCAACTTGGCGCCGCGATACGGATGCGGCAGAGCACTGCACCTCTGTGTCAGGCGGACCAACGAGCTGCCACCGCCTCGTCCATCCAGCACCGCGCCTCATGGATTACAGATCCTGCTTTAGCCAAGCGAGAATCAGCACTCCCGGCAGCGTGCTGATCCGGGCGCCCCGTGTCTCGCCCACGCAGGTGGTGTGGTCCCGCACGCCGGCCAGTGGTCGTAGACCTTTGTTGTCTGTATGGGACGAGAGGAGAGCAGATCTGAGACGCGCCCACTCGAAGCCATGTGCCGGGAGTACGTGCTTCTCTAGCGCGTGCCTGCTGGGGAGCTATCCGCCGCGCTCCACACTAGTTTACAGCTTATCACGGGCCGCTGTAGCTTCACGTCACTACCGCTCCTGGAGCACCTCTCCACCTCTTTTGCTTTCTTTTCCTGCAGCTCCTGAGTGACAGCCCTCCCACAACACTAAACCTCCTTCCTTCTCCACCTCTCCTCTATATACCCCTTTCAGCGCCATACCCCATCCTCACAAACCACAAACACAACCAAAGAAAGGGACATTTTCTGAAGTAGACATCATGGAGCTCAAAGCGTACCGATCCCACTCCATACGAGGCTTCAACACCGACGGCAGCCTCGACCGCGCGCAGCTGGACCTCCGATACAGCCCGCATCGCCCAGAGTACTTCGTCTCCACTTCTCCCCACCGTGTCGACAGCGGCTACAACTCCCCGACAATATCACCGACGGGAGCAGAACCAGCAGCTACTAGCATGTCGCTGCCGCTAATCCGCCGCGCCCTGCCCATGGGCGGCAGGAAACCGCACGTCTGCGTCGTTGGCGCCGGCGTCAGCGGTCTGAGATGTGCGGATATCTTGCTGCAGGCGGGATTGAGAGTGACGGTGTTGGAGGCAAGAGATAGAGTGGGTGGACGGGTGAGTGGTTTTGCGTGTTTGTGGATGAGCATGATTTCTGATCTCCATGACCTTTGCAGCTTTGTCAAGCGAAAACGCAGGCGGGTCAAATGGTCGATCTGTAGGTTGTCTCCTGAGCTCTTGCCTTTTGGTTCTTCTTCTTCCTTGCCCGTTCTCGAGTAGTGTACCGGAAACCAAAGGTAAGGTGGTAGGTTCAGTGCAAACACCGTCCCGATTTCGTGCCAAATGGTACCCACTTTCACGTCGGCATGAACACTGTGAGGTTAGGTTGATTGGTGTCAGCCTCTAACCAACCCTCGAGTCTTCTATCCTTGTGGAGTGTGCGTTTTCTTTCCAGTGAGAAGAAATAATAGGCAGGTAGTTTGTGCACATCTAACATCTCACCCTTTACAGGTGCATGTTTCAATGCACTGCCCACAACTTCGCGACCTTCTCAAGAATGCTCTGCCAAAGGTTTGAATCAGGGGCTAACCGGAATTTGTCGAGATTGGTAGCGGTCCGAACTGGATTCACGGAACTGAAGACAATCCGATCTTGGACCTGGCAAAAGAAACGGGCACCATCACGCATAACTGGGACGGGCGCCAGGGTATATTCGACTCGAAGGGCTCACAGCTCTCCGAGAAGGAGGCGGTCGAGGCCTCTGAAACTATATGGAGCATAATAGGTGATGGAATGGAGTTCAGCAAGCAGAACAGCACGTCGATACCGCCGACCAAAAGCCTGCTTGACTACATCCACGAGAAGACGAAGGAGCTGTACACCGACGAGAATTGGAACCACCTTCAGGAGGCGGAAAAGGAGAAGAAACGCCATCTACTGCACGACATCGCCGAGATGTGGGGGGCCTTCGTCGGCAGTCCCGTTGAACGCCAGAGCCTGAGGTTCTTCTGGCTCGAGGAGTGCATCGACGGTGAGAACCTTTTCGTCGCGGAAACCTACCACAAAATTCTGGAGAGAATAGCGAAACCCGCGCTCGAAGGCGCAGACGTCAAGTTCAGCCAACGCGTGAAGAAGGTCGAGACTGTCGCCGAAGAGGGTAACGAGAATGGCGCCGTGAAGGTGCATCTGGACGATGGCCAGAGCATGCTCTTCGACGAAGTCGTCATGACCACGCCCCTGGGCTGGCTCAAGCGCAACAAGGACACAGCCTTCTCGCCGCCGCTACCCGAACGCCTATCCGACGCCATCGACAGCATAGGATACGGCTGCCTTGACAAATTCTACATCACCTTCCCAACCGCGTTTTGGGAGACTCCTTCGCCTTCCCCCTCGGCCACGTCCCCGGTCCCGATCTCCGCCCGCCAGACCATACCCAACACCACCGCCACCACGGCCCCCGTCCACCAGCCGGACCCGACCGCCGCCGCGGAAGAAGGCAGCAGCCCGAGGCACTACCCCGGCTTCGCGCAGTGGACGTCCCCGCTCTACGCCGCCTCGACCAACCCCCACCGCTGGAGCCAAGAATGCGTCAACATGGCCGCCCTGCCGGGCCCGACCGCCCACCCGACCCTCCTCTTCTACACCTTCGGCCCGACCTCGCAGCACCTCGCCTCCCTCCTCCTCAAATCCGCCGGCGACCACCACACCCAACAGAAGCTCCTCTCCTTCTTCTCCCCCTACTACACCCGCCTCCCCGGCTTCGACCCGACCAACCCCGCCCACCGGCCCCACTCCGTCCTCGCCACCGCCTGGACCAACGACGAGCTGGCCGGGTTTGGCAGCTACTGCAACTTCCAGACCGGCCTCGAGCGCGGCGACCAAGACGTCGAGGCCATGCGCCGCGGCCTGCCCGAGCGCCGCGTGTGGTTCGCCGGCGAGCACACCGCGAGCTTCCTCGCGCTGGGGACCGTCACGGGCGCGTATTGGAGCGGCGAGGGCGTGGGGAGGGGCATCGCGTGGGCGTATGGGTGCGGCGGTGGGAAGAGTGGTGGTGGTGGTGATGGCGTGGCGAAGGAATGAGGAGGGATATCGGGTGGAGATGAAGGTTTCGGCGGGCTGGTCGCTTTCGGTTCGAGTTAACGACGGAGGTCTCGGGGAGGAAGTGGTCGAAATAGTGGTTGCTGTTTGTCTGTCATGCGTCTTCCTTCTCTCCTGGAGTTTGGGGGGCTTGCTACTTTACGTAGGTTGTAGGTCGTATAAGAAACCAGTTGGCGCGTATTCGCAACTCCGGCTCAAATCGCTGATCTGATCTTTTCTTTTCCCCATTCTTGTTCTTTTGACTAGCAGAGTTGAAGGGAGCTGATGGAAGGACCTTGTCCTCGACTGATATATAATTTCGTTATTTCCCAACTTCTCATCAAAAAAAAAAAAAAAACCACTGATTCGTAGATGTGTCCGACGCACGCTCATCCGGAAGGACCTTCGCAAAGGAAGTCTTCCGTCCAAACCACCTTCCTCGTTTGTCCACATTCTCCTTCGCTAACCGATACAAGTTTACCCATTCCTATTTCCCCGCCGTATCTGGTGGGCCTCCACCATTCAACACCCATCACCGACGGCACCTTCTTCGCGTTGGATATCCACCGTCCGTATTCTAACCTGACAGACAACCAAAAACAGAACCGAAGAGAGCAAACATTCAGAAGGGAACAAGGAAAAAGCCTAAGAGAGAGGGCCCGAGCAAACGTGGGCGGGGTAGTAGCTGAAGAACATGAGGAAACAATAGGGAAGAACGGAGCAGCTTGCTATCCAACGCCTTGCAAATGCTTTGATTGGTTTTGGATTCGATTTTTCTTTGGGTATTTTATGTTTTTGTCAAACAGCTCAACGCCTTAAACCAGATCGTTCAGGAAGATTTGACTGGGAAGGAGGAGCAAGAAAGGGTACAGATGGCTCGTTGGAACAACCTCCTCAATCTTGAGTTTGACATCGTAGACGTCGTGAAAAGGTTGAGAAGAAAGAAAAAAGGCTTCAGCAATGGCCACACTATTCGCAGTGGCCTCTTCTTCTCGTCGTAAGCAAAACGCACCGAAATACACTGACCGTGCCTGTGCTTCACTGCTGATATATACGCCTCTTGCGGCATCAGCAGTAGCTGTTGAAATATTAAGAATGCCCGATCGTCCGACTTACTACTCCGGACTTGCTTCCAGCACTTCGCGCTCCCGCGCCTCTTCCAACTCGCTCAATATTTCAGGAAGCATTCCCTCGACGTCCTCTTCTCTGATTCCCAATGCTCCCATGATGAGCCGTTTATACTCAGTCTGCCGCTCACCCATGCCCGCAACGCTCAAGTTCTGCACGACCTCGTTTACCAAGCCACGTCGTACCTTCTGAGCATTACCAAGGCTGAGCGCCAGCCGTAGTCTTTCGCGGGTGGCGGCTTCGCTACCCTTGTTGCCATCTTGTTGTGGTTCGGCGTTGGATTCTGCGTGTGCTATGCGCTGCTGGAGCTCGGCCTGCTGTTCCAGTTCCATGAGCGCTTCGGCTTCGCGTTGAAGAGCCTCCATTTCCTCTTCTTGCTGCCTTGTTTCCTCTTCCCATACCGGATCGTCCAAAGTGTCTCCGATCACG
>NW_027117325.1:0-19861 GCF_021436955.1 Diplodia seriata | reverse complement strand
CTGTTCAAACTTGGCCCGATGCACCTCAATAAGATGTTTCCTGGCCTGTGAGCTTGTGCACGTGATGCTCCGGAAGCCGAGTTGGCTTACCTCACATCGGAAATTGTCTTTAATTTTCGCCAGGAGCAGTCTTCAGACGCTGGTGTAGCTTTTGGGTCTCGAATATGGATAGGGCATCCGAAGAAGGTGATTGGTCGAGAGTGGGAGGATGCCCGCTGGGCGGATGCAGTCATGTCTGGGTCCATGTGGACAGAACGATCGCAGTTGCGATTCTCACAGCGGGAGGGAGTCGACTATAACGAGTCTGCGCAGAATCGCAGCTGCGACCGAAAGCCAAAGGCTGATATGCCAACCCCAGGGCTGCAAACTCCCGAATTGAAAGTTCGCATCACACTGCAGATGCAGCTCATCACACCAATCACTGCAATGAACCAACCCACCACGCGGTGAGCCCACCAATCAATGACCAGACGCTGCCTTGTTTCGAGAACAGATGCTTGGCTCAAGCTGAATGACGTCGGATCGCAGGAAGAGGGAGCGTGTTGTTGCCGTATCTCTACCCATTTCATAGCTGTCCTGCGGCCACGCCCCCAGACGCCTTGCCGCCGACAATCTCCATAAGCACGCAAGCATGAACAATCGCCGATGCGATTCTCGCGGCTGCGCACGAGTGGATGCGTCCGCTTCCGATCCAGTCATTGGACTGACTGGCCCGTATCTCCGCATACGCACTCCAGATTTGGTCACTCTTTTGCCACAAGCCACAACAGGCGCGGCACCTTTCAGTTCCTATAGCACAGTGTTGAAGTCACTGCATCCGAGAGGAGTGACTTGATTGGATTAAAGTAAGGGGAGATATCAACGAAGGAAAATTCTGCGGTGAACGTGCCAAGCGCCTTAACGTATTCATTCTTCTATTTCGTATTCCTTATAGTAAATTCGTGGTGTAGTTAGTAACGTAAATTTTATTTTTAGATTTAGAGCAAGGAAAAAAATTGGTTATAGCTACTCTTATCTTCACTGTTGGGTGCCTTCTAGAAAGCGTACCACCAATGCACATATAGGGCCAGACATCCATTTCCCTTGTCCGCTGTCCACATGGTTCCAACGAGGGGCGTGACACTTCGAACGAATCTTTTCGAAAAACACACAAACGGAATTATATCGAAAGAGCACCGTAATGCATGCCTACAGGAAAGTCAAGCTTTACTGCCAGCATTGAGGTTGCGAAACTCCCGAGCAACAATAGCCGGTGCTTCTACTCCACCCGGAGGATTGGCTACGTCATCAGCAATGTTCTCGGTCTGCCGGAGTTGACGAGCATTTGGCATCGTACGAGAATCGCCTACGCCGAAGGGAATGAGCGGGGCTTCCGTGATGCAGATCCAGGCCAAGCCGATGTGCATTCTTTGGTGTCACAGCCAAGCATGCTTGAAGCTTCACTCTCTGCACCCCTTGCTGGAGTCCAGGGATTTTGCGGATAGATGTTGATGATTCCGGGGTCGCCGATTTCCTAAGGCTTGGTGTAGCCATAGCCCATAGGTTCTGTGGTTCTCTGACTCAGCATCATCGAGAGCCATTTGTAGCATTGAAGGCGCGTTGACACTGATGGGAATCCGGGTTCGAGCAAGGGTGTGCTGAGGTGGATGGTGCTGCCGTGTTTGAGTTGCTAATTCCAAAGGGTATGCCTGGTTGGATGCAATGTCAACCGGTGTTATTAGACTATTGAGCCCGCTGTTGTTAATGAAATGGATGTGGAAGTGTAGAGGTAGCCCGAGGCAAGAATGGCGGGGATGAAACGCAGTAGATCATGGCATGAAACAGCTCAAAGAAACGACATTTCTAAGTATGATGCAAGAACCAATGAGGACTCCGGGAATTGTTTAGGGAATCATGTCCTGATTGACTTTGATTTGGTGGCGGAGGCTGAAGCGCACAACTCTTTATCAGTGCCCCAGGCTTCAGTGGCTGTGGGTGCGTGACGCATGAAGCTGCATGTGTGGCGGCTAAAGCTGTGCTGCCTAGCGAGTTCCCGGTCAATGATAGCGTGGTGCAACGAAGGGCGGCTTATCAGCAGCCAGCGCTCAGCCCCAGCGGCAGCCACAGCGCCCCGCTTGTTGGGGGCCACGACTGCACCTGCAGCTGAAGAATCTCTAGTACTGCCTAGCTGTGGGCCTACGTGCGGCGGTTGCCCTGTTTCGCGTGCTGTCACTTTAACTAACCCGGTCGCCCGTATCGACCGGTCGCAAATCAGCCTTGTCCTTGCATCTCAGGTGTTGCGACAGCGACAGCGACAGCGATTTCTTCTGCCTCATTCGCTTTTCCTGCCCGCACTAGTCTTTCCCATTCGAATCCTCACAACAGCCGCGGAATCGATCGACGCTTGCCATGTGAACCGTCCTCACCGACCGACAGATGTCCGCCCGCCGTTCTTCCATCCAGTCGATCCAGACTACTCCGAAATGGCTTTTTAATCGACTGGACCCTCGTCCGCACAAAAAGGAGAAATTCCTGGCCCTGTGCACAGATATCCGCGGGGCGCTCGAAGACTCCATGTGCCCTCCTGGTGACCTTGATCGGCGATTCGTCTCGGCGGATGCGCTGAACACAGTATGGCTGTCCCGTGAGGGAAGACCTGCCAGCCGGCTGGACTCATTCCATCAGCAGCTTACAAAGATAGAGCGAGACCCGGGCATCACTGAGAAACACCTGAGGCTGCTCTCGATTCTCCTCTGGATCTTCTACCCTTACGAAGGATGGCGCGAGTTTGCAAGGGCATTCGCCGTGCTGAGCATCAGCGATCGGCGAGGCTGGCAGGACGAACAACTCCCTTTTCCCGACGCAAAGCCACTGCACTCTCTGTTCGAGAGCCAGATCGATTTCGACGCTCACGCCCAAAACTTCTTGAGGAGCCAGTATCTGTTCTCGCCGGCACGCATCTCAGAGCTGAGGCTCTCGGACTGCGACACAGCAACAAAATCTTTACCCGAAGGCACGCGCTTGCCCTTTGTGGACGCGGGAAAAATGCTTAATCACGGAACACACAAAGTCACCAGACGCAAAGTGGCCAGAGGAGGGATTGAGACCTTGAGCGGAGATCCCTTGGACGTGGTTGCGGTGAAGACATTCTCGGCGGACCAGAAAGGGCAGTTCGTCAACGAGTTACGGAACCTGAAGCAACTGAAAAAGGCGTCTTCGATCCATCCGAACATCCAGTCGTGCTTTTCTGCCATCAAGATCGGTTCGACGGGCCATCTCATCTTCGAAGCTGCAGAGTGCAATCTTTCCCAAATCCTCCACTGGCAGGAGGCTTTCTCTGCAACTTTCTGCGCCGACATCAGACGGGACCTGAAGCCGGGCTTCTTGCTCTGGGAGGCCAAAGACCTTAGCGATGCTCTCAACTGGCTACATAAGGGCTTTGGTACCAAAAACTCACCAGATAGATTCAAGTGCTATCATCTCGACCTTAAACCGGACAACATACTGGTCTTCCCATCGTCGTATGCCGATCTACCGGATGATATATGGACTTGGAAGATAGCCGACTTCGGTGGATCAGTAATCAAGCACATGGGCAACATATCGAACAGCGAGTCGGGGTTGTCTGCCAGCGAACTTCGTCTGCGGACCGGCATCTACCAAGCACCAGAGATTGCATCCGCACAATATGATCCTGGGACGGCTGCTGACATCTGGTCATTTGGCTGCATTCTGTTGGAGATCCTGGCGTTCGCCCATGGAGGACCCGGTGGCGTGAAGGGGCTTGAAAGAGTCCGCAACAGCAACAACAAACCACACTTTTACGCCGACTCGACATTTACGCTAAGAGAGGATGTCCGTGCTTGGATTGATGGTCTGGACATCGTTGATGCGGGACTGCAGGGATTTCGGGATCTGATCTACAAGCTCCTCGGGCGGGACCCAGAAGACCGCCCCACTGCTCACGATCTGAAAGATCTACTGGACTTCGCCTGGAATGGGGTCAGAATGGGGGCAAACGACCTCATTTTCCCAACCCCCTCTGAAGCTTCGACCTCCGAACAGGCGACCGATATCGAAATGCCGACCAACGATCCCCCCTTGATTCACATGATTGATGGTCCGCAACCAGTTTGCCATCAAATCAAGAAGGAGCTTCGAAAGACACCATCAAAATGTCGAATATCTACCAACGGCAGCCATGCCATTGTGCAGATGAGATCGGAGCGCAACTGTCTTGCCTTTTCAATGACCCCAAGATGGAATGAACGCTCTCCGCAAGAGCCCCGCAATCTATTGACGGAAGAAGAGACGCACAAGTACGACGTCGAGAAAGTTGCTGTGGAAGACACTTTCTGTGCTGCATTGATTCGTACTGTGGGAGGCGAAGATTTCCAGGTTGGACACATGTCCATGTTTTACGGGCTCCGCTGACCAACACTCACAGTTACTACTTTGTGGCCAGGACGGGCGGGCTTTCCACAACGCAAGCCCGGGCACTGATTTGTCAATATCCGCGGATGGAGATTGCATTATCCATGGAGAGAGCAGTCTGCAAATCGTCTTGAACGGGTCAAATAGTGCCAGAGAACTGCCTCTTCCCGGAGCCTTGAAAAGGGCCTGCTTCAGCCGCAATGGAAAGTGGATTTACGCCTGGTCGCGAACGCGTCATAATGCAACGGACCACTGGCAAGTATTCCAGGTCGTATCCGATGACCAAAAGCCTTTTTTACAGATACAGTGCCCATTTGTAAGCCTACCCGTGCAAGTAAAATTCACTTACAGGCTGATGCAAGGAATATAGGTGCCGTCTCCCGCCGCTCACTCAGGGGATCTTATAATCGCATTGAGCGACCTATGTGACGAAAACAGCGCCCGACCACTATTCCTCACCATTGACAAACATGGTAATGCGAATGTACTAATCAGCGACGGGCATGCCTTTTACGTCCACTCGATCCAGGACGAGTTCAGTGGTTACACTGGGGGAGCAGCCACCGAGGATGGGCGGTCGATCCTACTAGTCCATCAAAGCCAAGCAAACAGGACACCTTATCTACACCTTGTCGACCTCGATCCCGAGAAGATTCGGACCACGGATAGGAACGAACCATTGGAGCTCCGGTACAACGAGCTGCAAGCACCCTACTTGAGGGACTTCGTCGCCAATACTGGATTCTCCATCTCTTCGGAAGAATCAGACGTCTATGCTTACTTTGCGGTTAAAAGGAGGAATGACATAATATTGAAAAAAGTTCTTGTAGGACACCATGAACAAGAAGTCTAATGGAATCCTCCGTCCCCCCGTTCAAACATCTGGAGGCTGCCTTCTCCTCGACGCACGTTTCATTCTCTGTATCCGCGCCGCATGCCACCACGCCAAGCCCGTCACCGCCGTCAACGGGACGGTCACCAGAAGGTATATCCAGGCATCCTTTGAAATTTTCATGCGGTCCGACTCCTCGTCGAAATCGAAGAAGTTCATGCCAAAAAGCGACTATCAGACGCGCCACACCACAATCAGCAACAAGCCCACACAAAGCCTAGGGTCCGGTCGAAACAATCCCGCACTTTACTTACCGCCACAAAGCTGGCCGGCAGGTATATCAGCGTCGCCAGCGTCACGATCCGCGCAATCGTGCTGTCGTCGACGCTGTCCCGCGCGAGCGCATACACGCCCTTGCTGATCTCCGTGCTGACCGCCTGGTTGTCCGCGGCGAACTTCTGCACCCGCGCCGCGGCGTTCTGGTTCTTGACATTCAGCGCGTCCGTAACCTATTCATCATCACAAGTACGTCAGCACCGCCCTTGCCCCCCACTCAGACGGACCCACTCACCAGCCTCAGAATCCCCTGGATCCGCAGCTCCAGCGCCTTCGCCGATGTCTGGTAGCCCTCCAGCCGGACCATGAGCGCGGCGAGCGCGTTGGCGGTGGCGGCGTGCTCGGATTGTGCGTACGAGGCGTGTTGCAGCATGTGCCGGTCCAGCTGCTGCAGCGTCTGCACGAGCCGGACCGTCTGCCCCAGCGTGACGGGGACGCTCTGCACGCGCTCTTCCAGCCCGCGCAGCGACCGCATCGACGCGAAGCTCAGCGCCTCGGAGAGCACGCCGCCGCCGCCGCCGTCGTCGTCGTTCGAGATGTCGGCCGTCCAGACGAGTTTTTTCTGCTCGCGAGGGCGCGCGATATCGTCAGCGTTGTGTTTGCGCGGGGCGCGGCGCGGTGTCAGTGGGATAGGAGGGGGAGGGCAGGACGGTTGGAACGTACGAGGTCGGAATACTGCTTGCCGATGTCGACCAGGAAGTCGCGCCAGTTGTCGACGTAGGCGGCCAGGACGGCGATGTGCAGGCGCAGCGGGTTGGCGGTTATCGCGCGCCATTCGCCGGGCCTTTCGGCGGCGCGGGCGAGCCGCTTGCTCAGCGCAGAGTCTTCTTTCGGGTGGAAGAGCAGCCATGTGCATCGCGCGCTGCCGCCGTCGGTGGTCGTCTCGAACCGGTTGAAGACTTCGGTGCGGCGGATGCTCCAGGGGAAGGCGCGGGAGCGGTTGTTGGGCTCTGCGTATTTGAATTGGTAGGAGAGTTCTGTGGAGCGTTGTTAGGGTTGGGCGTGGCGCGAGACGGGAGAGGGGCCGGTTGGAATACCAAAGGAGAGAGATGGCTCGGTTGATGTCTGCAGGAATACGTTCCCGTAGCTTTCTTCTGAGATGCATGTTTCAGTGTGGACTGCAAACAGGACGTCCAGGAAATGCAGAGGTAATGCGTTTGTGTCCAAGAGTTCCCATAGCAGAGGAGCTGTGATCAAGAACGGCCGCAGCGAGTCTTTTTGGAAGAAGCAGCTGTTTTGGTGTCAGCCTATGTCAGGAAGGCCGGGTGGGCTGCGAACAATATCCTGCAGTCGGATCCATTGGATATGGCTTCCCGTGCGTTTTGCTCGTCTTCGATGATATGCTGAGTCGGTAGCTCGGCATCCGAACTTGATGTAAGAACTCGAAAGTTCACTGTTTTCTTCGCGGATATTGACCTGATGTGTTTGATGAGGCGGTCTTGGTAGTGGAACCGGTCGAGTCCCAGTGCGGATTCGTCGGGTAGGTTGAGCGGGTATTCGCTGAAGGGCAACAGCTTGATCTCCTCAGCCATTTGTGAACACGAGTCCCACGAGCTTGATTCCGAACAAGGGTACGGGCCAAGATTTGTATCAGATTAAAATATGCGTTCTGCAGTACAGCCTCGCGTCTCTCATGTTCCGCAGCGCGGCGGAGCAAGTGCAATCGCGTGCCACGGCTTATCTGGTGATTCCAGCCCCCAGTCGCTCAGCCCCCATGTATATGTATGCCCCGCCATCCCCGATACGCAGTGCGACAGAACCCCGCTTTCTGCCTTGCCGCTCGAGTGAGCCTCGTTCAGCCTACTCGTCTACTCCTCTTATGATCCTGCCACCGTCAGCTGGAGCCAACGGCTGATCAGGCGCTTGGCTTACTGGATTTCATCCTGGTGGACGGCATGGGTAAGCGAGAACAGAATTCAAGGCAGAAGCGTGGCGCACCTTGTTGAGAGCCCTGGGGGCCAAGTAGGACCAGTATACGTAGTTCGCCTCGTCGGTTTTCTGTGCCACTGTCAGCGCGGCGCCGCGCCTGAGGCAATCCAATCCAGACCTTAATGTCATAGCTTCTGTTTGCTCCGAACTGCATCCTGAGGAAGCTTTCCAGCGCTTTTTCCTCTATGTACCCGGACTCGTGCTCTTCGATGGTGTAGCGCTGCATGCCCGGCAAGGCTGGGGCTCCTCTAGCCATAGGAGGGCAAGTTTGATCGTGTCGAGCGCCTTACTTGGACCGAATGCAAGGCTAATCTGCTCTGGGTAGGTTTTAGCCTCAAACGAGATGGAGATATGCTTAACAAAGGGGATGGAAGAGCGTTGGTGGACGTGCCGAAGCGGCTCTGGGGATGTGAAATGTGATGAGACGCGCCCGGCAGGCGGGCAGGCAGCACTGCGAGGCTTGTGTGACCCGCGTCCCGTCCCCTCTTTGCCTGCGGGCGCAGCCTGCTGCCTTCCCGGCTGCACCTGCCCTGACGCATCTTTAAAAGACAATCGGGGGCTGAAAACCAAATGCAAGGGGCCTGCGGGCGCAACACAGCCTATGCAGAGCCGTACATTATGAGCGCAGTAGGCCGATGTCCCCTACTCGGTGGTCCATCTGACTTGCCGACTCCAAATCATGCCGACCTTCGAGGCCAGACGGAGGTCTCCCCGTGCCACGCCGCTGCAGTAGGTACCTTCGCAAGGCTCTGAACATGTCAACCTCGCGCTAATTCTTCGTTGTCGCAGCCGCGAGCTTGGAAGATGGCAGATTTTTGTGAGGCGGCTATGCAAGGTTTGGAGTGGTGCCAGCTGACAATCTGCAGATGATCGCGATCAGCACCATCATTGGCATCGTCGCCACGAGAGCAGGCGAAATCCTGGCATTCGGCGGCCCCGCAACGGTGCTCCTGTCGTTCACCATCGTCGGCGTTGTAGCAATCGCTGTGATGGAAGGCATCAGTGAAATGGTCGTCACCTGGCCCATCTCGAATCCGCTCGTCGAGTTCGTCCGCCACTTTGTGGACCGTGACTTCGCAGTTGTAGTGTGTGTTGCCTACTGGTATACGTGGGCCATTACCTTTGCTGCTCTCATTTCCACTGCCGGTGGGATTGTGAAGTATTGGAACGACAACAAGGCTGCAGAAACTCTCGTGTATGCCTTATGCCCGCTTTTGGTCTTTTTCATCAACTTCAACACAGTCAGGGCAAGTGATGACCTACCTTCGATCCATGCTTACATGCTAATGAGTTCCCAGCTCTTTGGCTACATAGAGCTTTTTGGAGGAGTGTTGAAGCTGCTTATAGTGTTCATGGTGTTTGTTATCATGCTGTGCTTGCACGGCGGAGTGAGTTGGGCAGAAAAGCCAGGCTGTTACGACGATTGTAAGACATTTCCTCACGCAAAGCTATCTCTCTAACGAGCCCGGAATCTTCAGACATCAACGATGGTTTTCAACACCGCTCCGAGGTGGCAAGCAGTAACGGGATCGCTATTTTGTACGTCATCTCGGCCCTCCTTTTTGTCTCTTGCCCTAACGAGCGAAACATGCAGAATCGGCGTTAATCTTGCCGTTTATCCATTTCTGGGGATCGAATCGGTAACCATGACGGCGTTCGAGCCAAAGACACAAGGGAGCTCAAACCCCCTGCCAAAAACATCAGTTTCATCGTACTGTCAATCTACCTGTTGAGCATCGTCAGCATGCTGCTGAATGTTGAATGGAAAGATCCCCTTCTGGCAATATATTACGATCAGTGGAGCGTTGGCAACAGCATTTCAACATACTGTACCACAACAAGCGATCTCACGGCACGGGCAGACACGGACACGAGCAGCGACCAAAACAGCGCCACACACCTCCTCCCAGTAATCGCGACCGACCGATTCAACATCGCGCACCTGGGGGGCGTGATCAACGCGTGCCTGCTCTACTCAGCCTTCAGCGCCGCCAACTCCGCCCTCTTCGTAGCATCGCGCACGCTGTACGGCCTCGGCTCCAGCATCCAGCGCGACGAGAAATCACGTCTCCTGCGCTGGCTGGCAGCCTTCGGCGACGTCGACAACAACGGCGTCCCGCAGCGCGCCATCATCGGCTCCATGTTCTTCGCGTGGCTGCCCTTCCTCTCGCTCGCCGGCGCCGGCACCGGCACGGGCGAGAGCATCCAGGAGATCCTGCAGAGCATCGGCACCACCAGCTGCATCCTCGTGTGGGCGTCGCAGGCGCTGGCCTTCCTGCGCTACCACTGGTGGCTGCGCACGCATCACACGGAGCTCCGCGGGCAGTACAGGAAGTTTGACCGGTGGAGGCGCCAGGACCGGTTGAGTTGGCTGGAGTTCGGGCAGCCGTGGCTCGCGTGGTTCGCGTTCGTGGCGAGCTTGACGATCTTGTTTGTTTTTGCGAGCGCTGGCCTCTGGGCGGAGGGGGAGAGGGCGAGGGAGAAGTTGGCGGTGAAGGCGCTGGATCAGTACCTCGGACCGGGATTGCTGCTGTTGATGTTCATCGGCCTCAAGATTGTGAAGCGGCGGAAATGGGTTCGTTTGGGAGAATGGGATGAGCTGCGGGGAGACGCTTAACGATCTTAACGAATTGGTGATGCCGAGCAGTGCAGCTCCGGGGGATTTTCAGACAAATGGCTTCGCCCAGACACAACGGCGGCGTAAATGGCACAGAACTCTCCGAAAGGGCAAATGGTGTGGTAAGAGGAGTATGAGAGTGTCATCCGTTTGACGTGAGTTGATGGCCATGCATGACTGGCTGTACCGACGGTTGTATCGTTATCCTTTCTCGACAGTATCTATCTTAGTACCTGAGTTATAAAAAGTTGATTGCGATGATAATTCTTGCCGATCGAACAAGCCGCATATCGATCGAGCATTCATCATGTGTGCGGCACCCGACATTCGGATACTGGGTGTACGAGAATACGCCGTGGTACAGCTCTTATCTATGCCTTGCACATTTTTGGTCAAAGTTGATGCGTCTGTCCCCAAGGTTGAGTCGATGGCTGCAGATTGAATTAAAGTTTGGGGTTACACTAATGGATTGACGCCATCCCTGTCTTCACCATGGCGGCATGTATTTAGCTTGCCCGCCAGCACGGTCGACCGCTCGGGAAGGGCGGATCACTCCGGACCATGATGACCCGGCGCCAATGGAACAACTAGACTTATGTCAGATTTTCTTAAGTGGCTAGATGTTTCCCTGAACTACTCCGTCGTCCCTCACGCCACTGTTTTCGTCGTTACCAGCCCTACGATGGTAACTTCGCGCACTGCTATTCGACGCTTTTCTTTTCTTCTCTCTCAAAATCTCCGACCTGCATGGTACCCTGTCCAAGCTTCTTCGGACGGGGAAAGGGAAAAGGCCAAGCAGCAGCATGGTTGTTCCCGCGCTGGTTGGTTGGTTGGTTGGTTGGTGCGAGCTGCCGGCATTATTAGCGTGTTCTCGGGCATGCATGATTTACGGTTAATGTGAAGATCTTCGAGCGAGCAGCGGCGGTGGCGCTTTTTTGTTCTTCTTCTCAGGAGATCTGGAGGATGTGCACGCGCGGAAGGCGGAAGTAGATGGTGGTTCGTTCGTTCTCCGCGGGGGGTGGGTTTTGGCTTTGCATAGGGGAAGGAAGGGGTTGTTCGCGGGGACGAAAACGTTGTTCGTGCGTCCCCACGTCCCCGTGATGATGATCCTTGCAGTAGGTATGTAGTCTGATGAGCGATGCCCATGTCGGGAATGGGTTGGGGGATTTGGGTGATGGGGGGGAGACGGGTGGTCGTTTTTTTTTTGGCTGGCTGCTTGGCTCGATGCGATGGTACGGGCGGTGTGGTTCGCTGGATAAGGCGAGAGATATGGCTGCTGGATGGCTTTTTGTGTTCTCGGTGTCTGTGTCATGTCTCCTGGGTAGCCTCACTATTGGCATCCTCTTCATCAACGCACGCAGGGGTGAGGCGCGGCCTGTTGCTGCATACCTACGTCATCGATCACAGGTGGGCAATCTAGTCGTGGCGACAGTCCGGCTGGAAGTCCCGCATGGTCACAGGGCGAACAAGGAGGCCGCACGTGACTGTTTCGTGCCATCTCCTTGTATAAGATGCTCCCGATAGCTTCTGAGTAGACTTTTTTCATGCCACTGGAGTCTTCTCTGAGAAATCCCAGAATGCATGCTCAAGATACATGGTACTGTCCTCCGCAGAAAACACAGCTTTCACTCGCCGCTTTCCGCGGCGACTGCGCCATGAGTGAGACAGCTCGTTCATGTGGGTTATTCTGTGTCCGTCCACTTTTCGCTTCTCTCTTATGCTGGTGTGCTTCAACGATGCTGCTGGATGATGAATCTCAGCATGACGGGTACATGCTGGCCTGTAGCGTTGGTCAATGATACAAGGACACTGGTTTCGCTGTGGAGTGTGCTGGATTTGGGAAAGAGGCGACCAAAGAGTGAATCGAAGCTTTCCAAGGACGAAGAAAAGTAGACAGAACGAATGGTACTTTGGCTTGATTGGGTTGTACCGCTTGTTTGAACGTCTCAGTGGAAGCGGCGGGAGCAGCGGCCCTTTTAAACATGCTGCGGAAGTAACATTTGCTGAGCTATCCGGTGAGCTGGCCGTCTGGACCGCGTCAAGTGATGAAGTCGTAAGAGGTGCACGCGACGGCTGGTGCTTCTGCTCCGCCTTCGGCCGTGGAACGCAGATATAAAAAGAGATACCAGAAGCAAATCCTGTGTTCTATAGCAATGCCGTATGATGGCTGAAGTCAAAGTGAAACACGGTCCGATCACCTTCTCGACTGTGTAGCCGAGCCCTCTAGTGTGACTATTCGCCCCCCTCTCCTCTCCACCCCCTCTTCCTCCTTTCGAAGCTTTTACTATCACTAAAGGAGCCGGATGGTGGCGTTCAGCATGGAGTGGCGATGAAGACCAGCAACCCAATCCGACAGTACTGCAGTGCAACTGTTTCCAGCGAAGTCAAGATAAAGGTGTGTGCGCTGGAGGATTTGGAGCGTGAGAAAGAAAGTCAGAAGAAACAACTAAACTGGGAAAGTCAAAAGACACTCTGTCCTTGATTACGCCGTGGATTCACTATTTAGGATGTGTCCACAAGTTTATCAGGAAGAGCTATCGCAGGCATTTGGTCTTTTATAGGGCCAATGATTCCGCTTTGCAAGATCTCATGGCCAATTGTTGTCCCATGGGCAGTCCAGAGGCGTCATGGGGCGGGATTGTTAAGGCACGCGGCCCACTCTTTGCTCTTCTGTCTTTTCCCTTATACATAAGCCAGAGGAATCAACGTTGGATCTCCTTCCAAAACTACATCTGCGCTTTGCAAGTGCAAGGCGAGCGACGACCCAACAAAATCTCTTTTCATTTCTCTTACTTGGGTCTGTGGTCGTTTGTTGGGTTTAGAATCCCATGCCCAACCAAGCAGCTTCTTGAGGCCAAATGCCCGTGCATTTCAGCATGGCTTGGTAATGATGGCTTCCCGCAGGACAAAAAGTTAGTGAACACCTTCATCACTTCCATATCGTAAGTCCAGATGTGTTCGTTTGCACGGGAAGTTCCATGACGGGACAGGACGCACCGAGCAGTCGGTGAGCACGCCTCCCAAGCACTCAGCAAGTGTTCCTGGACCCGTATGTTGTGCGCACATGCAGTGAAGGTCGAGGTTTTGATTGACGGAATGGTGCAGCCATCCGCTTTAAATACTCTGTACCCGAAGAGATGCCGTCTCCCCTGGCAGCTGCCGCTCCGCGTCCCGTATGACCCGTTTTCTGGTTGTCACAGAATCATGTGAGCGTTGAGCAAGGCTTGAGCGGGGTCAGGTCAGGTCCCGACAGCCAAAGAGGCAAGTGGGCTGAATGGATGAATGCACGCATGGCGCGCATGCGTGCATGCATGCATGCATGCAAAGCAGGCTTATTCCCCTCCGCGCGCGATCGACGACCAGGCAGAAAAGAAACGATACAGCTCCTTCGTGCAGCCGATGGCTAGCGTGGATCTGTTTTCTGCTCATGTCATGGGTAGTTAAAGCTATCGTCCGCACGAGAATGTCGAATTAAAAATTCTACATACATGTTCAGATGAATGCTTCAACTACCTACGTATTGTTTTTTTTTCCCCCTCTAAGAACGAGCTAAGGCATAGTTACGCCATGTTCTGCTATTCTTCGCGCTAGCCATCGGCTGCGAGAGGGGGCTGTAACGTCAACTTGCAGGATTTCGTCAGGCGCGGCATCAGGCAGGGTCGCGCGCCGTCAGCAGGCAGCAAAGGGTGGAAAAAAAAAAAAAAAGACGGAATGGTCCAGAACAGGCCTTTGTCTCGGGGGAAATGGCATCTGATGAGCACGTGTATGATCCCTGCCATTTTGTCCACCCAACTGATCTCGCCGTCGTCGATGCGAGAAGATGTGCAAGAAGCCGTGTGAGGCTGAGGTAAAGAGGAAGAAAAAAAAATACTACTGCCATTTCCCTACATTCAAGCCGATACTGACATGCAACAACTGGTTCGAAGCAAAAGAAAAACGTAAGATACCCATACGTGTCGTGAACGGGGGATTAGCTCGTGATCAGAGAGGAGAGAAAGGAAAGCCCGGCAATGAAAAGTTCGCGATGAAAATTATCGGGGAACCAAAGACCTCAGACACCTTTAGACCCGCCTGTGCATCCATTCTTCCAATCTGTCTCTGACCGGTCAAATCGGGATAGAACGGTTACGGGAGAGTATGAAAAAGGGACGGGATATTCGAAAAAGACGCCGTGAAAGAAACATAAAACCGGAATCGCGAACGATATCCAACTCCCAAAAAGAAAAAAAACCAATTTCGGTGTCGTAACTTTCATCATCAAGCCAGCCACAATACGTTCCTCCTGGGGCTGCTCGCGGCGCGCATTCTCATCGGGCTCTTGCTCTTGCTCCGCTTGCGCACCCACGCGTACTCGGGCTTGCCGTCGTGGTTGTGGCGCTCCTGGATGAGCAGGCGCGTCTCGGTGCTCTTGGTGCGCACGCGCTTCGTGTGCTCGAACAGAATGTCCGTCTCACGCGCGTCCATCTCGCGGAGGATGATGATGTAGTCGGTGTCGGTCTGTCGCGTCCGATTTGGTTAGCACTCTTCGTTTTCCTGTTGGCGATGCATGACTTACGCTATCCCACTCCCACGGCAAGTTGTAGTACGTCAACGTCTCGATGGCGAGGTGATCGCGGTGCACCTTGACGTAGGTCGGCTTGTGTTGGTGGTGGTGGTGGTGGTGCTGTTCCACGGGGTTGGCCGGGCTAAGGCCGACGGGCAAGTCCTTGGCCTTCTCGGGCTTGATCATGGCCTGGATCTGGTTCTCCTGGAAGCCGAACTGGGCGAGGCGCTTGCGCATGTCCGCCTCGAACTCTTCCTCCTTCCTCTTCTTCTCCGCCGCCGCCTTCTCCTCCTTTTCCTTCCGCTTGCGCTCGTACTCCTCCCACTCAGCCTTCTCCCTCTTCTTCTTGGCCTCCTCCTGCTCCTTCAGCCTCCTGATCAGCGCCTGCTCCTCCTCCTGCTTCTTCTTCGCGTCCTCCGACTTCTTCCGCTCGAAGTCGGCGATGATGCGCTTCTTCTCCTCCTCGGCCTCCTTGGCCTCCCTCTCCATCTTGCGCTGGTACTCCTCTGCCGCCGCCTTCTTCTGCGCCGCCTCCTTGGCCGCGCGCTCCTTCTCCTCCTGCACCGCGCGCTTCTTCATGGCCGCAATCTCCTCCTCCTCGACCCGCCGCTTGCGCTCCTCCTCCAGCCGCTTGCGCTCGTACTTCTCGTGCATGCGCTCCTCCTCGCGCTTCAGCCGCTCCTCGGCCTCGTCGCGGTCCGCCTTGTCCTTGAGCATCTTCAGCTTCAGCCGCTTCTGGAATATCGCCTCCTCCTCGTCGTGCTCCGCCTTCTCCCGCATGTACTTGAGCTCCATGTCCTTGCGCGCGAACTCGGCCGCCTGCTCGCGCCGCCGCACCTCCTCGGCCTCGCGCATCCGCTCCTCGCTGAGCGCCAGCTGCATCGCCCGGTAGTCCGGGCTGGGCGAGAAGTGGTCGTGGCCGTGGCCGTGGCCGTGGTCGTGGTGGTGGAAGTGCTCGGCGAAGCCCGGCCGCCCGCGCGACCTCGACCGCGCCGCCAGCCGGAACGGCGCCTCGTCCTCGAGCGCCCACTCGTCGTCGAGCATGACGGGCCGGCCCCGCGGCGAGGCGCTCGGCGTGCGCTGTTGCTGGGCGCGTGCGTCCATGCGCGGGTGCATGTCCTGATCGATGTTGTTGTGGATGTGGATGCTGGGCATGCCGCGAGGACTGCCGCGCGACCCGGTCGAGTGCGAACGATGGATGCCGCGGCATGGTGATGGGCGGCGCCCGGGTCGAGGAAGCCGCCGCTGCGGCGGAAGGGGTCGCGGCTCATGCCCGCTCCAGGTGGTTGGACGTATCGAGTGCCGCCGTAGCGCTCGTCCGAGAAGTAGAAATCATCCTCCACGCCCGCGGCATGGTGGTTGGAGTCACAGGGGGTGTGGTGCCTTGGTGCCGGCTCGGAATGTTTGGTGGAAATAAAAGCAAGTGTGCCGGTATGGTGCCAAAGGCCGATAGTGAAGCGAGAGTGTAGTTGGCAGGAGTAGCGTGAACGCAGGAGTGCAGGGCAATTAGGCGTCAGCGGCGAGTGGGGCTCGCGGGCGGCCAGGCAGTTGATCAGGTAGCAAACAGGCAGCAGAGCAGGTGTGAGAGGCAAGTCAGACGTGGTGGAGGGTGAGGTAACCGGAACGGGTCACACGCCGGAGAAGCGAGCACGGCGTGACGCGCGCAACTGATCCGGGGAGGGGAGCGAGGAAAGACAGAGAGAAGAAAGACGGCACAGGCAGCTGACTCGGGCGGCTTTTTCTCTATCGCCGCGAGCTGAAGTGCTGGGCTGAGGGCGCCTTGGGGGCTGAATTTATCGTCTGCGCCCACACGCGGCAGCGGAGCTTGGGCCAACCACGGCAGCGCGAACGTGCAGCGCTGCTCTAAGGACGGACAAACCGCTGCCCTGGCCCAGCTGCCAGCCTGCGCGGCGGCAGCCGGCTCAGAGCGTGTTTGGACATGTAGTAAGCGGGGGCTTGAGTGCTGCATCGGGCGCTGACGGGCGGCGGCGCGGGGCAGAGGCTGGCAGAAGGCGCCACCACCATCCTCCGCTAGCGACCTTCTTTATCAGCGCGCGGCTCTTCGCACTTGCAACCGCACAAACCTCGCCGACCTGCATGTCTCGGGAAGCGCCTCCGCCTAGCCGCTTGTGCTGCTGCTGCTGCCGTGGTTCGCAACAAGCTGCCGAAGGGCTGGCTGTCTGCACCGTTAGCTTACCTGGCCACGTTCGCCACGCTGCTCTTCAAAGAAACTAAGAGGTCGACTCGACGGCGATCGTTGGATACTATTATTACTACTTCCTGTTGGACCCTGGGGCCTGGGCTAGCGTCGCCTTGATTTCTTGCCATCCCGCCACCCAACAACGCCTCCGTTAGTTGATCGTGGGGGCCGGGATGTGCAGGCTAATGGGTCGCACCAACCTGCAAAATCCCATCCTTCGTCCGTCACAGAGGCACAGGTTGACGCGTTGAAATAGTGGGCCGCTCGTCTCGGCTGGCCTCCGCGGCTATCAGCACGTCGCCAACATCCAATACTTTTTCTGATGCAGATGCCGTCCGTGGTGGTGAGGGCGGCGCGGGTCGACAGACTGTGCCGCCCCCTGCCAATTTCTTTTCTTCTTTCTCTGCTCATCTGGGACCGCCTTGAACAGCTGCTCGAGGTTGTCGCGGCTGTTTTTGTACGTTGTCTCCAGGTAGTGGAGCTTCTTCTCCAGATTGGACGTGTCCGACTTCAATTCCTCGCTCTCCGAAGCCAGCCGCTTCTTCACATCCGGCACCGGGCTCCACACGAACCTGGAAAAATCGCGTGAATACCGCGGAATCGCAGACATGGCAACACAGCATGAAAGGGCAGACGGGCTTACATCTTGCCAACACCTTCGTAGACGTTTGTGTCCTTTGGCAGCGCGTCAACCTCGCTGGTGGTAAGCTGCAGCATGCGCTGCTCGCGGGCCTTGGCCGTCATCTGGGCCTTGACGATGGTGATTTGCTGCTGGGAGAAGGCAGCCTTCTGCTCAATCTCCTGCAGAAGCTTGGAGGGCGTCAGAAAGGTCGGCGTCGGCGAGGGTCCGCATGCGGCGAGCTCACCTTCTGCAGAGCCTCGTTGGGAATGGACATGGCTGCGGGGCGCGGGGTGCGGGCTGACGCGGAGCTGAGCTGAGGCGCTGGAGGGACAGGTCGCGCGGTCGCGGAGAGAGCTTCGGCGGGTGGAATTACACTCGGGCGAGCAGCAGACGGGCGGGTGGCTCGGGCCAGTACGTAGGCGGTGATGGCAGATGTCAGTGTGGAGTTTGAAGGCGCCAAGACGACGCGTCTGCGAGCGTCAGTCTGGGGGGGCAGGCGCGCCAAGGCGATGATGACGGCACGCATCGCACCCGCCCGCCGCGCCGCAAGCTTCTTTTTGCGCGCCTGGGGGCCTCGAGTGCTGTGAACATACGAGTTCTGGCGTTCCCCTTCGCACGACGATGACAAATGGCTCGCTCGCTATAGCCCCGTCGCCTAGGTATCCGCCGTATCCGCGGGCACTGCAGCTTTCCGGCCAACACACCCTCCTTTGAGTCCCAGACGCCAGCTGTTTGCTCCCCAGACCGCTGTGCAACCATGCCCGACTGGCTCCCCTCTGTCCCCTATCCGGGCCCGCAAGACGGCTACTGGAGCCCGGTCACTAGCACTCTGAACTGGTGCGAGGAGGCAAGCACCATCCACCCGCCCAGCAGCCCTCAGCAGGAGTGCTATTCGCAGACGATGCAGAATGCAACCTGCCGATCGCGCCAGGAGGACGACCTCAGCTCCGCGAATCGTTGTTGCAGAGCGAGCAACCACCCATGCATCTCCCTAGCTAACAGCTCCTCGCCCAACAGGACTACTACGCGACCATCTACAGCGCCGAGATCATCAACACACTGACGAAACCTGCTCTTCATCTACCTGGCCTTCAAGGGCATCAACAACTGCCTGCGCAACGAGCATGACTCCATCTTCCTCGTCACCTTCGCCGGCTACCTCGTCGTCGGCACCGGCAGCTTCCTCTTCCACAGCACGCTCAAGTACCCGATGCAGCTGGTCGACGAGCTGTCCATGATCTACACCACCTGCCTCATGTTCTACGCCACCTTCTCCTACGGCCGCTCGCGCGCCTACGCCCAGGCCCTGGGCCTCTTCCTCGTCGCCCTCGCCGCCTTCATCACCGGCTACTACCACTACCTGCAGGACCCGGCCTTCCACCAGAACATGTACGCCCTCCTGACCGCCGTCGTCCTGTTCCGCAGCATATACATCATGGAGGTGCGCCTGCGCCCCACGCTCAAGGCCGAGGAGAAGGCCGCCGCGAGTGCCGCCGCCGTGGCCAACGGCAACGCTGCTGCCGCCGCCGCCGCTGCCCCGGGCGAGAAGCGCCGCAGGGACGCCGCGACACCGACATCTTGCGCACCATGTGGATCATGATCGCGTCCGGCCTGAGCGTCTTCCTCGGCGGCTTCGCCATCTGGACCCTCGACAACGAGTTCTGCGGCACTCTCCGCAGCTGGAGGAGGGACGTCGGCTTGCCGTGGGGCATCCTGCTGGAAGGTCACGGTTGGTGGTAAGTTTTTTCTCTCTCCTTCCCCCCCTGCGAGCTGTTCGGGATTCGCTCGGCCGTTGCTGTTTTCCAATCTTCCCCCCCCCCCCCCCCCCCTCTCTTGCTTGTGGGAATCGTACGAGTAGTATATGGATCCGGCAGGTCAGCTAACTTCCGACAGGCACCTCATGACCGGCGTTGGTGCATACTATTACATCACGTGGGGCGTCTGGCTTCGCCATTGCTTGAACGGCAAGCAAGACGAGTACGAGCTTCTCTGGCCCAATGTTTTCCACATGCCGCTCGTCGTCAGGACGAACAGGCCTTACCAACTCAACGGCGACGCCGACGGCGGCAAGAAGCACTTGTAAAAGAGTGCACCATCACACTTGTTGGATTCTACTGGCATGCATTATTAGAATGGACACTGGTGGCGCGAGTGCTTTGCGGGTGTTGAAAGAAAGCGTGCAATTGATTATGGGCAATGGGGCAGGTTATTATTGGATTTCTTACTAGGAGGATTCAACATGTACTCATGGAAGCTAAAGCTAGATGAGTACGATCATAGCCGGCAGCATCATTCACGGCGTATAGTAAAGATAGGTAAAAAGAGAAATAAAGGGCGTTTTGAATTCTGAAAGACCGCTTCGATTGGTT
>NW_027117324.1:0-35909 GCF_021436955.1 Diplodia seriata | reverse complement strand
CCTCTAAGCGAGTACGAGGCTTTATGTTCCTTTAGGGGGGATTTCGTGAAGCTTCCTTCTTACATTTATAAATGAAAATACATTTTCATTTATAAATGTAAGAGACAGGCTGAACTTTATAGCATTATGCTATAAAAGGAGCCTAAGAACCTGACTAAGGCGAGAGATTGTTGAACTTACACTGCTTCTTTTTTGTTTTCTTTCGGATTAATAACAACACAACACAAGACTTTTATAAGCCTTGAGGACGCGTATACGAGACCCTAGTGGTTAGTTTAAAGTATTATTCTTTAGAGTAGTTCAACTCCTACGGTCTCTCCCTAAAAAGTAATAGTTTGTAATATAATACCTCAGTTATATAAATTTTTCAAAGGATTTATATACCTATTGCTTTTGAAACTAAATAGTCCCTGCTTATAGCTTTGTATAAGGTCAAAGTCTCCTCCTTTACTCTCATGAAAATAATTTATTACTTTTTGATATAGGCGAACCTAACCCGTTTATTTCTTTCTTTGAGCCAGGAAGTCTGATTTCTAGCAGTGCGGTGGCCACTAGACGTTTATCCCTCTTGGAGTAATATCGGGTTTTTCGAGTTTAGGATTTAGGAGTGTGAGAAAGGAAGAAAGTATAATAGAAATTTGCTAAGTGCTTGAAGAAAGGCTTCTTCTCCCTTAGGATTCTATAGATTATTCACCCTTGGGTATCGGGAAACCTATACCTATTTTAAATATCCCCTAATCCAACACTTCATCCTTGAAGTGTTGGAGGACAGAGAATTTAATCTTGTTCCGCCAGAGGTAAAAACTATTGTGGGGGATATTAAGATTGCTAAGTAAGCCAGACATTTCTTATACCAATCTTAATATCTTAGGCTTTATTTCATCTCATTCTTTTCTGCTCGTTGGCTAATGGGCAGTGGTATACAAATAAAGAGTAAGATGAAATTAGAAGTAGAGCATATTCCACTTTAGTATATAAGACTCACGAAGCAGAACTAAGGATGAGAGAACTATAGACCTTAGACGAGAGAACTACCTAGTAAACTCGCTCGGTGCTTAAAATATATTATATCAGTACTCCCGTATTAATCTTCGGTTATACACCTCACATCGTACTTTGCCCTTTCCTTCATTAAAGAGGTAAAAAAGTTCTTTTGCTTTTAGTCTGGACATATTAGCTTACTCCCATAGGTGAAAAGTCACGGAGTAGTCGCGATTTACCATTGGCGGTTAGGATGATCTACTTCAATCAAGGATTTAATTAATTTAGAGTGAAATTTCCCTTCTTCTATCTTAGATTCCCTCACCGTTGTAGTAACACTCTTGGCTGGTTCTTTAGGTTAAGAGAAATTTGTATTCATCTCACCGTTTAAGGAAAGGTCCGTGAAGTTCGACGTCAATAGGAAGGCGGAGAATGTGTAGGCGTATCGATACAGTGATAAATGGTTTAGTGTAGAGCGTACAAAACTATAATTGGTTAATAATTATGGTGAATGACCGTGAAAGCCGGGTCGTGCCGACGCGGATTTGATATCGGAAACTATATCAATGAAGAGGCAGTAGCTAAAGGAGTTAGACTTGGAACGTTAAGGATTCCTGGCCGGAATCGCTTCCCTGGATAGTAATAACATAAGATAGCTAATCGATGAGAGAGGGTCTGGACTTTCTCTTCTTACAGACTAAAAGAGTTGCTTAAGAACTTATTCGGATTCACAAAACTGTACTTGTTCATATAGGAACAGGCTTACTAATTTATTGTAATATGGTGGGACGACTTACGATTCATAGGTATTACAATACCTATGATTAACCGCTAGTGGTGAAATAACACCTTTCTTTGATGCTTCTATCGAGTCCTCGGCGTATACCTCTCAGAGAATCCTTTACCTCTTTTAATGTCAAGTTGCTCTACATAAGATCCTTCCTTGGATCAGGCTGGGTGTAGAGCTTCCGATTGTATTTATACTATTTTTTTTCACCAAAGGAGATCCTTAACTGGTAGAAATATATTAGGGGGTCTGGACCCTAATATATTATAGGTTCAAGTCCTATGATCTTCATTATTATTTATCCACCACATTATATTTTTTATTATTTTTTACCCCCCCCTCTTTCGGTATGTTATCCCTATGTATTATAAAACGGACCTTTTTGTTTGAATCCTGTCCACCGGTTGAGGTCTCACCGAAGGAAGCTTCTCTCTCTCTTATAGTCACATAAAGCCTCTAGCGAGTACGAGGCTTTATGTTCCTTTAGGGGGGATTTCGTGAAGCTTCCTTCTTACATTTATAAATGAAAATACATTTTCATTTATAAATGTAAGAGACAGGCTGAACTTTTATAGCATTATGCTATAAAAGGAGCCTAAGAACCTGACTAAGGCGAGAGATTGTTGAACTTACACTGCTTCTTTTTTGTTTTCTTTCGGATTAATAACAACACAACACAAGACTTTTATAAGCCTTGAGGACGCGTATACGAGACCCTAGTGGTTAGTTTAAAGTATTATTCTTTAGAGTAGGTTCAACTCCTACGGTCTCTCCCTAAAAAGTAATAGTTTGTAATATAATACCTCAGTTATATAAATTTTTCAAAGGATTTATATACCTATTGCTTTTGAAACTAAATAGTCCCTGCTTATAGCTTTGTATAAGGTCAAAGTCTCCTCCTTTACTCTCATGAAAATAATTTATTACTTTTTGATATAGGCGAACCTAACCCGTTTATTTCTTTCTTTGAGCCAGGAAGTCTGATTTCTAGCAGTGCGGTGGCCACTAGACGTTTATCCCTCTTGGAGTAATATCGGGTTTTTCGAGTTTAGGATTTAGGAGTGTGAGAAAGGAAGAAAGTATAATAGAAATTTGCTAAGTGCTTGAAGAAAGGCTTCTTCTCCCTTAGGATTCTATAGATTATTCACCCTTGGGTATCGGGAAACCTATACCTATTTTAAATATCCCCTAATCCAACACTTCATCCTTGAAGTGTTGGAGGACAGAGAATTTAATCTTGTTCCGCCAGAGGTAAAAACTATTGTGGGGGATATTAAGATTGCTAAGTAAGCCAGACATTTCTTATACCAATCTTAATATCTTAGGCTTTATTTCATCTCATTCTTTTCTGCTCGTTGGCTAATGGGCAGTGGTATACAAATAAAGAGTAAGATGAAATTAGAAGTAGAGCATATTCCACTTTAGTATATAAGACTCACGAAGCAGAACTAAGGATGAGAGAACTATAGACCTTAGACGAGAGAACTACCTAGTAAACTCGCTCGGTGCTTAAAATATATTATATCAGTACTCCCGTATTAATCTTCGGTTATACACCTCACATCGTACTTTGCCCTTTCCTTCATTAAAGAGGTAAAAAAGTTCTTTTGCTTTTAGTCTGGACATATTAGCTTACTCCCATAGGTGAAAAGTCACGGAGTAGTCGCGATTTACCATTGGCGGTTAGGATGATCTACTTCAATCAAGGATTTAATTAATTTAGAGTGAAATTTCCCTTCTTCTATCTTAGATTCCCTCACCGTTGTAGTAACACTCTTGGCTGGTTCTTTAGGTTAAGAGAAATTTGTATTCATCTCACCGTTTAAGGAAAGGTCCGTGAAGTTCGACGTCAATAGGAAGGCGGAGAATGTGTAGGCGTATCGATACAGTGATAAATGGTTTAGTGTAGAGCGTACAAAACTATAATTGGTTAATAATTATGGTGAATGACCGTGAAAGCCGGGTCGTGCCGACGCGGATTTGATATCGGAAACTATATCAATGAAGAGGCAGTAGCTAAAGGAGTTAGACTTGGAACGTTAAGGATTCCTGGCCGGAATCGCTTCCCTGGATAGTAATAACATAAGATAGCTAATCGATGAGAGAGGGTCTGGACTTTCTCTTCTTACAGACTAAAAGAGTTGCTTAAGAACTTATTCGGATTCACAAAACTGTACTTGTTCATATAGGAACAGGCTTACTAATTTATTGTAATATGGTGGGACGACTTACGATTCATAGGTATTACAATACCTATGATTAACCGCTAGTGGTGAAATAACACCTTTCTTTGATGCTTCTATCGAGTCCTCGGCGTATACCTCTCAGAGAATCCTTTACCTCTTTTAATGTCAAGTTGCTCTACATAAGATCCTTCCTTGGATCAGGCTGGGTGTAGAGCTTCCGATTGTATTTATACTATTTTTTTTCACCAAAGGAGATCCTTAACTGGTAGAAATATATTAGGGGGTCTGGACCCTAATATATTATAGGTTCAAGTCCTATGATCTTCATTATTATTTATCCACCACATTATATTTTTTATTATTTTTTACCCCCCCCTCTTTCGGTATGTTATCCCTATGTATTATAAAACGGACCTTTTTGTTTGAATCCTGTCCACCGGTTGAGGTCTCACCGAAGGAAGCTTCTCTCTCTCTTATAGTCACATAAAGCCTCTAGCGAGTACGAGGCTTTATGTTCCTTTAGGGGGGATTTCGTGAAGCTTCCTTCTTACATTTATAAATGAAAATACATTTTCATTTATAAATGTAAGAGACAGGCTGAACTTTTATAGCATTATGCTATAAAAGGAGCCTAAGAACCTGACTAAGGCGAGAGATTGTTGAACTTACACTGCTTCTTTTTTGTTTTCTTTCGGATTAATAACAACACAACACAAGACTTTTATAAGCCTTGAGGACGCGTATACGAGACCCTAGTGGTTAGTTTAAAGTATTATTCTTTAGAGTAGGTTCAACTCCTACGGTCTCTCCCTAAAAAGTAATAGTTTGTAATATAATACCTCAGTTATATAAATTTTTCAAAGGATTTATATACCTATTGCTTTTGAAACTAAATAGTCCCTGCTTATAGCTTTGTATAAGGTCAAAGTCTCCTCCTTTACTCTCATGAAAATAATTTATTACTTTTTGATATAGGCGAACCTAACCCGTTTATTTCTTTCTTTGAGCCAGGAAGTCTGATTTCTAGCAGTGCGGTGGCCACTAGACGTTTATCCCTCTTGGAGTAATATCGGGTTTTTCGAGTTTAGGATTTAGGAGTGTGAGAAAGGAAGAAAGTATAATAGAAATTTGCTAAGTGCTTGAAGAAAGGCTTCTTCTCCCTTAGGATTCTATAGATTATTCACCCTTGGGTATCGGGAAACCTATACCTATTTTAAATATCCCCTAATCCAACACTTCATCCTTGAAGTGTTGGAGGACAGAGAATTTAATCTTGTTCCGCCAGAGGTAAAAACTATTGTGGGGGATATTAAGATTGCTAAGTAAGCCAGACATTTCTTATACCAATCTTAATATCTTAGGCTTTATTTCATCTCATTCTTTTCTGCTCGTTGGCTAATGGGCAGTGGTATACAAATAAAGAGTAAGATGAAATTAGAAGTAGAGCATATTCCACTTTAGTATATAAGACTCACGAAGCAGAACTAAGGATGAGAGAACTATAGACCTTAGACGAGAGAACTACCTAGTAAACTCGCTCGGTGCTTAAAATATATTATATCAGTACTCCCGTATTAATCTTCGGTTATACACCTCACATCGTACTTTGCCCTTTCCTTCATTAAAGAGGTAAAAAAGTTCTTTTGCTTTTAGTCTGGACATATTAGCTTACTCCCATAGGTGAAAAGTCACGGAGTAGTCGCGATTTACCATTGGCGGTTAGGATGATCTACTTCAATCAAGGATTTAATTAATTTAGAGTGAAATTTCCCTTCTTCTATCTTAGATTCCCTCACCGTTGTAGTAACACTCTTGGCTGGTTCTTTAGGTTAAGAGAAATTTGTATTCATCTCACCGTTTAAGGAAAGGTCCGTGAAGTTCGACGTCAATAGGAAGGCGGAGAATGTGTAGGCGTATCGATACAGTGATAAATGGTTTAGTGTAGAGCGTACAAAACTATAATTGGTTAATAATTATGGTGAATGACCGTGAAAGCCGGGTCGTGCCGACGCGGATTTGATATCGGAAACTATATCAATGAAGAGGCAGTAGCTAAAGGAGTTAGACTTGGAACGTTAAGGATTCCTGGCCGGAATCGCTTCCCTGGATAGTAATAACATAAGATAGCTAATCGATGAGAGAGGGTCTGGACTTTCTCTTCTTACAGACTAAAAGAGTTGCTTAAGAACTTATTCGGATTCACAAAACTGTACTTGTTCATATAGGAACAGGCTTACTAATTTATTGTAATATGGTGGGACGACTTACGATTCATAGGTATTACAATACCTATGATTAACCGCTAGTGGTGAAATAACACCTTTCTTTGATGCTTCTATCGAGTCCTCGGCGTATACCTCTCAGAGAATCCTTTACCTCTTTTAATGTCAAGTTGCTCTACATAAGATCCTTCCTTGGATCAGGCTGGGTGTAGAGCTTCCGATTGTATTTATACTATTTTTTTTCACCAAAGGAGATCCTTAACTGGTAGAAATATATTAGGGGGTCTGGACCCTAATATATTATAGGTTCAAGTCCTATGATCTTCATTATTATTTATCCACCACATTATATTTTTTATTATTTTTTACCCCCCCCTCTTTCGGTATGTTATCCCTATGTATTATAAAACGGACCTTTTTGTTTGAATCCTGTCCACCGGTTGAGGTCTCACCGAAGGAAGCTTCTCTCTCTCTTATAGTCACATAAAGCCTCTAGCGAGTACGAGGCTTTATGTTCCTTTAGGGGGGATTTCGTGAAGCTTCCTTCTTACATTTATAAATGAAAATACATTTTCATTTATAAATGTAAGAGACAGGCTGAACTTTTATAGCATTATGCTATAAAAGGAGCCTAAGAACCTGACTAAGGCGAGAGATTGTTGAACTTACACTGCTTCTTTTTTGTTTTCTTTCGGATTAATAACAACACAACACAAGACTTTTATAAGCCTTGAGGACGCGTATACGAGACCCTAGTGGTTAGTTTAAAGTATTATTCTTTAGAGTAGGTTCAACTCCTACGGTCTCTCCCTAAAAAGTAATAGTTTGTAATATAATACCTCAGTTATATAAATTTTTCAAAGGATTTATATACCTATTGCTTTTGAAACTAAATAGTCCCTGCTTATAGCTTTGTATAAGGTCAAAGTCTCCTCCTTTACTCTCATGAAAATAATTTATTACTTTTTGATATAGGCGAACCTAACCCGTTTATTTCTTTCTTTGAGCCAGGAAGTCTGATTTCTAGCAGTGCGGTGGCCACTAGACGTTTATCCCTCTTGGAGTAATATCGGGTTTTTCGAGTTTAGGATTTAGGAGTGTGAGAAAGGAAGAAAGTATAATAGAAATTTGCTAAGTGCTTGAAGAAAGGCTTCTTCTCCCTTAGGATTCTATAGATTATTCACCCTTGGGTATCGGGAAACCTATACCTATTTTAAATATCCCCTAATCCAACACTTCATCCTTGAAGTGTTGGAGGACAGAGAATTTAATCTTGTTCCGCCAGAGGTAAAAACTATTGTGGGGGATATTAAGATTGCTAAGTAAGCCAGACATTTCTTATACCAATCTTAATATCTTAGGCTTTATTTCATCTCATTCTTTTCTGCTCGTTGGCTAATGGGCAGTGGTATACAAATAAAGAGTAAGATGAAATTAGAAGTAGAGCATATTCCACTTTAGTATATAAGACTCACGAAGCAGAACTAAGGATGAGAGAACTATAGACCTTAGACGAGAGAACTACCTAGTAAACTCGCTCGGTGCTTAAAATATATTATATCAGTACTCCCGTATTAATCTTCGGTTATACACCTCACATCGTACTTTGCCCTTTCCTTCATTAAAGAGGTAAAAAAGTTCTTTTGCTTTTAGTCTGGACATATTAGCTTACTCCCATAGGTGAAAAGTCACGGAGTAGTCGCGATTTACCATTGGCGGTTAGGATGATCTACTTCAATCAAGGATTTAATTAATTTAGAGTGAAATTTCCCTTCTTCTATCTTAGATTCCCTCACCGTTGTAGTAACACTCTTGGCTGGTTCTTTAGGTTAAGAGAAATTTGTATTCATCTCACCGTTTAAGGAAAGGTCCGTGAAGTTCGACGTCAATAGGAAGGCGGAGAATGTGTAGGCGTATCGATACAGTGATAAATGGTTTAGTGTAGAGCGTACAAAACTATAATTGGTTAATAATTATGGTGAATGACCGTGAAAGCCGGGTCGTGCCGACGCGGATTTGATATCGGAAACTATATCAATGAAGAGGCAGTAGCTAAAGGAGTTAGACTTGGAACGTTAAGGATTCCTGGCCGGAATCGCTTCCCTGGATAGTAATAACATAAGATAGCTAATCGATGAGAGAGGGTCTGGACTTTCTCTTCTTACAGACTAAAAGAGTTGCTTAAGAACTTATTCGGATTCACAAAACTGTACTTGTTCATATAGGAACAGGCTTACTAATTTATTGTAATATGGTGGGACGACTTACGATTCATAGGTATTACAATACCTATGATTAACCGCTAGTGGTGAAATAACACCTTTCTTTGATGCTTCTATCGAGTCCTCGGCGTATACCTCTCAGAGAATCCTTTACCTCTTTTAATGTCAAGTTGCTCTACATAAGATCCTTCCTTGGATCAGGCTGGGTGTAGAGCTTCCGATTGTATTTATACTATTTTTTTTCACCAAAGGAGATCCTTAACTGGTAGAAATATATTAGGGGGTCTGGACCCTAATATATTATAGGTTCAAGTCCTATGATCTTCATTATTATTTATCCACCACATTATATTTTTTATTATTTTTTACCCCCCCCTCTTTCGGTATGTTATCCCTATGTATTATAAAACGGACCTTTTTGTTTGAATCCTGTCCACCGGTTGAGGTCTCACCGAAGGAAGCTTCTCTCTCTCTTATAGTCACATAAAGCCTCTAGCGAGTACGAGGCTTTATGTTCCTTTAGGGGGGATTTCGTGAAGCTTCCTTCTTACATTTATAAATGAAAATACATTTTCATTTATAAATGTAAGAGACAGGCTGAACTTTTATAGCATTATGCTATAAAAGGAGCCTAAGAACCTGACTAAGGCGAGAGATTGTTGAACTTACACTGCTTCTTTTTTGTTTTCTTTCGGATTAATAACAACACAACACAAGACTTTTATAAGCCTTGAGGACGCGTATACGAGACCCTAGTGGTTAGTTTAAAGTATTATTCTTTAGAGTAGGTTCAACTCCTACGGTCTCTCCCTAAAAAGTAATAGTTTGTAATATAATACCTCAGTTATATAAATTTTTCAAAGGATTTATATACCTATTGCTTTTGAAACTAAATAGTCCCTGCTTATAGCTTTGTATAAGGTCAAAGTCTCCTCCTTTACTCTCATGAAAATAATTTATTACTTTTTGATATAGGCGAACCTAACCCGTTTATTTCTTTCTTTGAGCCAGGAAGTCTGATTTCTAGCAGTGCGGTGGCCACTAGACGTTTATCCCTCTTGGAGTAATATCGGGTTTTTCGAGTTTAGGATTTAGGAGTGTGAGAAAGGAAGAAAGTATAATAGAAATTTGCTAAGTGCTTGAAGAAAGGCTTCTTCTCCCTTAGGATTCTATAGATTATTCACCCTTGGGTATCGGGAAACCTATACCTATTTTAAATATCCCCTAATCCAACACTTCATCCTTGAAGTGTTGGAGGACAGAGAATTTAATCTTGTTCCGCCAGAGGTAAAAACTATTGTGGGGGATATTAAGATTGCTAAGTAAGCCAGACATTTCTTATACCAATCTTAATATCTTAGGCTTTATTTCATCTCATTCTTTTCTGCTCGTTGGCTAATGGGCAGTGGTATACAAATAAAGAGTAAGATGAAATTAGAAGTAGAGCATATTCCACTTTAGTATATAAGACTCACGAAGCAGAACTAAGGATGAGAGAACTATAGACCTTAGACGAGAGAACTACCTAGTAAACTCGCTCGGTGCTTAAAATATATTATATCAGTACTCCCGTATTAATCTTCGGTTATACACCTCACATCGTACTTTGCCCTTTCCTTCATTAAAGAGGTAAAAAAGTTCTTTTGCTTTTAGTCTGGACATATTAGCTTACTCCCATAGGTGAAAAGTCACGGAGTAGTCGCGATTTACCATTGGCGGTTAGGATGATCTACTTCAATCAAGGATTTAATTAATTTAGAGTGAAATTTCCCTTCTTCTATCTTAGATTCCCTCACCGTTGTAGTAACACTCTTGGCTGGTTCTTTAGGTTAAGAGAAATTTGTATTCATCTCACCGTTTAAGGAAAGGTCCGTGAAGTTCGACGTCAATAGGAAGGCGGAGAATGTGTAGGCGTATCGATACAGTGATAAATGGTTTAGTGTAGAGCGTACAAAACTATAATTGGTTAATAATTATGGTGAATGACCGTGAAAGCCGGGTCGTGCCGACGCGGATTTGATATCGGAAACTATATCAATGAAGAGGCAGTAGCTAAAGGAGTTAGACTTGGAACGTTAAGGATTCCTGGCCGGAATCGCTTCCCTGGATAGTAATAACATAAGATAGCTAATCGATGAGAGAGGGTCTGGACTTTCTCTTCTTACAGACTAAAAGAGTTGCTTAAGAACTTATTCGGATTCACAAAACTGTACTTGTTCATATAGGAACAGGCTTACTAATTTATTGTAATATGGTGGGACGACTTACGATTCATAGGTATTACAATACCTATGATTAACCGCTAGTGGTGAAATAACACCTTTCTTTGATGCTTCTATCGAGTCCTCGGCGTATACCTCTCAGAGAATCCTTTACCTCTTTTAATGTCAAGTTGCTCTACATAAGATCCTTCCTTGGATCAGGCTGGGTGTAGAGCTTCCGATTGTATTTATACTATTTTTTTTCACCAAAGGAGATCCTTAACTGGTAGAAATATATTAGGGGGTCTGGACCCTAATATATTATAGGTTCAAGTCCTATGATCTTCATTATTATTTATCCACCACATTATATTTTTTATTATTTTTTACCCCCCCCTCTTTCGGTATGTTATCCCTATGTATTATAAAACGGACCTTTTTGTTTGAATCCTGTCCACCGGTTGAGGTCTCACCGAAGGAAGCTTCTCTCTCTCTTATAGTCACATAAAGCCTCTAGCGAGTACGAGGCTTTATGTTCCTTTAGGGGGGATTTCGTGAAGCTTCCTTCTTACATTTATAAATGAAAATACATTTTCATTTATAAATGTAAGAGACAGGCTGAACTTTTATAGCATTATGCTATAAAAGGAGCCTAAGAACCTGACTAAGGCGAGAGATTGTTGAACTTACACTGCTTCTTTTTTGTTTTCTTTCGGATTAATAACAACACAACACAAGACTTTTATAAGCCTTGAGGACGCGTATACGAGACCCTAGTGGTTAGTTTAAAGTATTATTCTTTAGAGTAGGTTCAACTCCTACGGTCTCTCCCTAAAAAGTAATAGTTTGTAATATAATACCTCAGTTATATAAATTTTTCAAAGGATTTATATACCTATTGCTTTTGAAACTAAATAGTCCCTGCTTATAGCTTTGTATAAGGTCAAAGTCTCCTCCTTTACTCTCATGAAAATAATTTATTACTTTTTGATATAGGCGAACCTAACCCGTTTATTTCTTTCTTTGAGCCAGGAAGTCTGATTTCTAGCAGTGCGGTGGCCACTAGACGTTTATCCCTCTTGGAGTAATATCGGGTTTTTCGAGTTTAGGATTTAGGAGTGTGAGAAAGGAAGAAAGTATAATAGAAATTTGCTAAGTGCTTGAAGAAAGGCTTCTTCTCCCTTAGGATTCTATAGATTATTCACCCTTGGGTATCGGGAAACCTATACCTATTTTAAATATCCCCTAATCCAACACTTCATCCTTGAAGTGTTGGAGGACAGAGAATTTAATCTTGTTCCGCCAGAGGTAAAAACTATTGTGGGGGATATTAAGATTGCTAAGTAAGCCAGACATTTCTTATACCAATCTTAATATCTTAGGCTTTATTTCATCTCATTCTTTTCTGCTCGTTGGCTAATGGGCAGTGGTATACAAATAAAGAGTAAGATGAAATTAGAAGTAGAGCATATTCCACTTTAGTATATAAGACTCACGAAGCAGAACTAAGGATGAGAGAACTATAGACCTTAGACGAGAGAACTACCTAGTAAACTCGCTCGGTGCTTAAAATATATTATATCAGTACTCCCGTATTAATCTTCGGTTATACACCTCACATCGTACTTTGCCCTTTCCTTCATTAAAGAGGTAAAAAAGTTCTTTTGCTTTTAGTCTGGACATATTAGCTTACTCCCATAGGTGAAAAGTCACGGAGTAGTCGCGATTTACCATTGGCGGTTAGGATGATCTACTTCAATCAAGGATTTAATTAATTTAGAGTGAAATTTCCCTTCTTCTATCTTAGATTCCCTCACCGTTGTAGTAACACTCTTGGCTGGTTCTTTAGGTTAAGAGAAATTTGTATTCATCTCACCGTTTAAGGAAAGGTCCGTGAAGTTCGACGTCAATAGGAAGGCGGAGAATGTGTAGGCGTATCGATACAGTGATAAATGGTTTAGTGTAGAGCGTACAAAACTATAATTGGTTAATAATTATGGTGAATGACCGTGAAAGCCGGGTCGTGCCGACGCGGATTTGATATCGGAAACTATATCAATGAAGAGGCAGTAGCTAAAGGAGTTAGACTTGGAACGTTAAGGATTCCTGGCCGGAATCGCTTCCCTGGATAGTAATAACATAAGATAGCTAATCGATGAGAGAGGGTCTGGACTTTCTCTTCTTACAGACTAAAAGAGTTGCTTAAGAACTTATTCGGATTCACAAAACTGTACTTGTTCATATAGGAACAGGCTTACTAATTTATTGTAATATGGTGGGACGACTTACGATTCATAGGTATTACAATACCTATGATTAACCGCTAGTGGTGAAATAACACCTTTCTTTGATGCTTCTATCGAGTCCTCGGCGTATACCTCTCAGAGAATCCTTTACCTCTTTTAATGTCAAGTTGCTCTACATAAGATCCTTCCTTGGATCAGGCTGGGTGTAGAGCTTCCGATTGTATTTATACTATTTTTTTTCACCAAAGGAGATCCTTAACTGGTAGAAATATATTAGGGGGTCTGGACCCTAATATATTATAGGTTCAAGTCCTATGATCTTCATTATTATTTATCCACCACATTATATTTTTTATTATTTTTTACCCCCCCCTCTTTCGGTATGTTATCCCTATGTATTATAAAACGGACCTTTTTGTTTGAATCCTGTCCACCGGTTGAGGTCTCACCGAAGGAAGCTTCTCTCTCTCTTATAGTCACATAAAGCCTCTAGCGAGTACGAGGCTTTATGTTCCTTTAGGGGGGATTTCGTGAAGCTTCCTTCTTACATTTATAAATGAAAATACATTTTCATTTATAAATGTAAGAGACAGGCTGAACTTTTATAGCATTATGCTATAAAAGGAGCCTAAGAACCTGACTAAGGCGAGAGATTGTTGAACTTACACTGCTTCTTTTTTGTTTTCTTTCGGATTAATAACAACACAACACAAGACTTTTATAAGCCTTGAGGACGCGTATACGAGACCCTAGTGGTTAGTTTAAAGTATTATTCTTTAGAGTAGGTTCAACTCCTACGGTCTCTCCCTAAAAAGTAATAGTTTGTAATATAATACCTCAGTTATATAAATTTTTCAAAGGATTTATATACCTATTGCTTTTGAAACTAAATAGTCCCTGCTTATAGCTTTGTATAAGGTCAAAGTCTCCTCCTTTACTCTCATGAAAATAATTTATTACTTTTTGATATAGGCGAACCTAACCCGTTTATTTCTTTCTTTGAGCCAGGAAGTCTGATTTCTAGCAGTGCGGTGGCCACTAGACGTTTATCCCTCTTGGAGTAATATCGGGTTTTTCGAGTTTAGGATTTAGGAGTGTGAGAAAGGAAGAAAGTATAATAGAAATTTGCTAAGTGCTTGAAGAAAGGCTTCTTCTCCCTTAGGATTCTATAGATTATTCACCCTTGGGTATCGGGAAACCTATACCTATTTTAAATATCCCCTAATCCAACACTTCATCCTTGAAGTGTTGGAGGACAGAGAATTTAATCTTGTTCCGCCAGAGGTAAAAACTATTGTGGGGGATATTAAGATTGCTAAGTAAGCCAGACATTTCTTATACCAATCTTAATATCTTAGGCTTTATTTCATCTCATTCTTTTCTGCTCGTTGGCTAATGGGCAGTGGTATACAAATAAAGAGTAAGATGAAATTAGAAGTAGAGCATATTCCACTTTAGTATATAAGACTCACGAAGCAGAACTAAGGATGAGAGAACTATAGACCTTAGACGAGAGAACTACCTAGTAAACTCGCTCGGTGCTTAAAATATATTATATCAGTACTCCCGTATTAATCTTCGGTTATACACCTCACATCGTACTTTGCCCTTTCCTTCATTAAAGAGGTAAAAAAGTTCTTTTGCTTTTAGTCTGGACATATTAGCTTACTCCCATAGGTGAAAAGTCACGGAGTAGTCGCGATTTACCATTGGCGGTTAGGATGATCTACTTCAATCAAGGATTTAATTAATTTAGAGTGAAATTTCCCTTCTTCTATCTTAGATTCCCTCACCGTTGTAGTAACACTCTTGGCTGGTTCTTTAGGTTAAGAGAAATTTGTATTCATCTCACCGTTTAAGGAAAGGTCCGTGAAGTTCGACGTCAATAGGAAGGCGGAGAATGTGTAGGCGTATCGATACAGTGATAAATGGTTTAGTGTAGAGCGTACAAAACTATAATTGGTTAATAATTATGGTGAATGACCGTGAAAGCCGGGTCGTGCCGACGCGGATTTGATATCGGAAACTATATCAATGAAGAGGCAGTAGCTAAAGGAGTTAGACTTGGAACGTTAAGGATTCCTGGCCGGAATCGCTTCCCTGGATAGTAATAACATAAGATAGCTAATCGATGAGAGAGGGTCTGGACTTTCTCTTCTTACAGACTAAAAGAGTTGCTTAAGAACTTATTCGGATTCACAAAACTGTACTTGTTCATATAGGAACAGGCTTACTAATTTATTGTAATATGGTGGGACGACTTACGATTCATAGGTATTACAATACCTATGATTAACCGCTAGTGGTGAAATAACACCTTTCTTTGATGCTTCTATCGAGTCCTCGGCGTATACCTCTCAGAGAATCCTTTACCTCTTTTAATGTCAAGTTGCTCTACATAAGATCCTTCCTTGGATCAGGCTGGGTGTAGAGCTTCCGATTGTATTTATACTATTTTTTTTCACCAAAGGAGATCCTTAACTGGTAGAAATATATTAGGGGGTCTGGACCCTAATATATTATAGGTTCAAGTCCTATGATCTTCATTATTATTTATCCACCACATTATATTTTTTATTATTTTTTACCCCCCCCTCTTTCGGTATGTTATCCCTATGTATTATAAAACGGACCTTTTTGTTTGAATCCTGTCCACCGGTTGAGGTCTCACCGAAGGAAGCTTCTCTCTCTCTTATAGTCACATAAAGCCTCTAGCGAGTACGAGGCTTTATGTTCCTTTAGGGGGGATTTCGTGAAGCTTCCTTCTTACATTTATAAATGAAAATACATTTTCATTTATAAATGTAAGAGACAGGCTGAACTTTTATAGCATTATGCTATAAAAGGAGCCTAAGAACCTGACTAAGGCGAGAGATTGTTGAACTTACACTGCTTCTTTTTTGTTTTCTTTCGGATTAATAACAACACAACACAAGACTTTTATAAGCCTTGAGGACGCGTATACGAGACCCTAGTGGTTAGTTTAAAGTATTATTCTTTAGAGTAGGTTCAACTCCTACGGTCTCTCCCTAAAAAGTAATAGTTTGTAATATAATACCTCAGTTATATAAATTTTTCAAAGGATTTATATACCTATTGCTTTTGAAACTAAATAGTCCCTGCTTATAGCTTTGTATAAGGTCAAAGTCTCCTCCTTTACTCTCATGAAAATAATTTATTACTTTTTGATATAGGCGAACCTAACCCGTTTATTTCTTTCTTTGAGCCAGGAAGTCTGATTTCTAGCAGTGCGGTGGCCACTAGACGTTTATCCCTCTTGGAGTAATATCGGGTTTTTCGAGTTTAGGATTTAGGAGTGTGAGAAAGGAAGAAAGTATAATAGAAATTTGCTAAGTGCTTGAAGAAAGGCTTCTTCTCCCTTAGGATTCTATAGATTATTCACCCTTGGGTATCGGGAAACCTATACCTATTTTAAATATCCCCTAATCCAACACTTCATCCTTGAAGTGTTGGAGGACAGAGAATTTAATCTTGTTCCGCCAGAGGTAAAAACTATTGTGGGGGATATTAAGATTGCTAAGTAAGCCAGACATTTCTTATACCAATCTTAATATCTTAGGCTTTATTTCATCTCATTCTTTTCTGCTCGTTGGCTAATGGGCAGTGGTATACAAATAAAGAGTAAGATGAAATTAGAAGTAGAGCATATTCCACTTTAGTATATAAGACTCACGAAGCAGAACTAAGGATGAGAGAACTATAGACCTTAGACGAGAGAACTACCTAGTAAACTCGCTCGGTGCTTAAAATATATTATATCAGTACTCCCGTATTAATCTTCGGTTATACACCTCACATCGTACTTTGCCCTTTCCTTCATTAAAGAGGTAAAAAAGTTCTTTTGCTTTTAGTCTGGACATATTAGCTTACTCCCATAGGTGAAAAGTCACGGAGTAGTCGCGATTTACCATTGGCGGTTAGGATGATCTACTTCAATCAAGGATTTAATTAATTTAGAGTGAAATTTCCCTTCTTCTATCTTAGATTCCCTCACCGTTGTAGTAACACTCTTGGCTGGTTCTTTAGGTTAAGAGAAATTTGTATTCATCTCACCGTTTAAGGAAAGGTCCGTGAAGTTCGACGTCAATAGGAAGGCGGAGAATGTGTAGGCGTATCGATACAGTGATAAATGGTTTAGTGTAGAGCGTACAAAACTATAATTGGTTAATAATTATGGTGAATGACCGTGAAAGCCGGGTCGTGCCGACGCGGATTTGATATCGGAAACTATATCAATGAAGAGGCAGTAGCTAAAGGAGTTAGACTTGGAACGTTAAGGATTCCTGGCCGGAATCGCTTCCCTGGATAGTAATAACATAAGATAGCTAATCGATGAGAGAGGGTCTGGACTTTCTCTTCTTACAGACTAAAAGAGTTGCTTAAGAACTTATTCGGATTCACAAAACTGTACTTGTTCATATAGGAACAGGCTTACTAATTTATTGTAATATGGTGGGACGACTTACGATTCATAGGTATTACAATACCTATGATTAACCGCTAGTGGTGAAATAACACCTTTCTTTGATGCTTCTATCGAGTCCTCGGCGTATACCTCTCAGAGAATCCTTTACCTCTTTTAATGTCAAGTTGCTCTACATAAGATCCTTCCTTGGATCAGGCTGGGTGTAGAGCTTCCGATTGTATTTATACTATTTTTTTTCACCAAAGGAGATCCTTAACTGGTAGAAATATATTAGGGGGTCTGGACCCTAATATATTATAGGTTCAAGTCCTATGATCTTCATTATTATTTATCCACCACATTATATTTTTTATTATTTTTTACCCCCCCCTCTTTCGGTATGTTATCCCTATGTATTATAAAACGGACCTTTTTGTTTGAATCCTGTCCACCGGTTGAGGTCTCACCGAAGGAAGCTTCTCTCTCTCTTATAGTCACATAAAGCCTCTAGCGAGTACGAGGCTTTATGTTCCTTTAGGGGGGATTTCGTGAAGCTTCCTTCTTACATTTATAAATGAAAATACATTTTCATTTATAAATGTAAGAGACAGGCTGAACTTTTATAGCATTATGCTATAAAAGGAGCCTAAGAACCTGACTAAGGCGAGAGATTGTTGAACTTACACTGCTTCTTTTTTGTTTTCTTTCGGATTAATAACAACACAACACAAGACTTTTATAAGCCTTGAGGACGCGTATACGAGACCCTAGTGGTTAGTTTAAAGTATTATTCTTTAGAGTAGGTTCAACTCCTACGGTCTCTCCCTAAAAAGTAATAGTTTGTAATATAATACCTCAGTTATATAAATTTTTCAAAGGATTTATATACCTATTGCTTTTGAAACTAAATAGTCCCTGCTTATAGCTTTGTATAAGGTCAAAGTCTCCTCCTTTACTCTCATGAAAATAATTTATTACTTTTTGATATAGGCGAACCTAACCCGTTTATTTCTTTCTTTGAGCCAGGAAGTCTGATTTCTAGCAGTGCGGTGGCCACTAGACGTTTATCCCTCTTGGAGTAATATCGGGTTTTTCGAGTTTAGGATTTAGGAGTGTGAGAAAGGAAGAAAGTATAATAGAAATTTGCTAAGTGCTTGAAGAAAGGCTTCTTCTCCCTTAGGATTCTATAGATTATTCACCCTTGGGTATCGGGAAACCTATACCTATTTTAAATATCCCCTAATCCAACACTTCATCCTTGAAGTGTTGGAGGACAGAGAATTTAATCTTGTTCCGCCAGAGGTAAAAACTATTGTGGGGGATATTAAGATTGCTAAGTAAGCCAGACATTTCTTATACCAATCTTAATATCTTAGGCTTTATTTCATCTCATTCTTTTCTGCTCGTTGGCTAATGGGCAGTGGTATACAAATAAAGAGTAAGATGAAATTAGAAGTAGAGCATATTCCACTTTAGTATATAAGACTCACGAAGCAGAACTAAGGATGAGAGAACTATAGACCTTAGACGAGAGAACTACCTAGTAAACTCGCTCGGTGCTTAAAATATATTATATCAGTACTCCCGTATTAATCTTCGGTTATACACCTCACATCGTACTTTGCCCTTTCCTTCATTAAAGAGGTAAAAAAGTTCTTTTGCTTTTAGTCTGGACATATTAGCTTACTCCCATAGGTGAAAAGTCACGGAGTAGTCGCGATTTACCATTGGCGGTTAGGATGATCTACTTCAATCAAGGATTTAATTAATTTAGAGTGAAATTTCCCTTCTTCTATCTTAGATTCCCTCACCGTTGTAGTAACACTCTTGGCTGGTTCTTTAGGTTAAGAGAAATTTGTATTCATCTCACCGTTTAAGGAAAGGTCCGTGAAGTTCGACGTCAATAGGAAGGCGGAGAATGTGTAGGCGTATCGATACAGTGATAAATGGTTTAGTGTAGAGCGTACAAAACTATAATTGGTTAATAATTATGGTGAATGACCGTGAAAGCCGGGTCGTGCCGACGCGGATTTGATATCGGAAACTATATCAATGAAGAGGCAGTAGCTAAAGGAGTTAGACTTGGAACGTTAAGGATTCCTGGCCGGAATCGCTTCCCTGGATAGTAATAACATAAGATAGCTAATCGATGAGAGAGGGTCTGGACTTTCTCTTCTTACAGACTAAAAGAGTTGCTTAAGAACTTATTCGGATTCACAAAACTGTACTTGTTCATATAGGAACAGGCTTACTAATTTATTGTAATATGGTGGGACGACTTACGATTCATAGGTATTACAATACCTATGATTAACCGCTAGTGGTGAAATAACACCTTTCTTTGATGCTTCTATCGAGTCCTCGGCGTATACCTCTCAGAGAATCCTTTACCTCTTTTAATGTCAAGTTGCTCTACATAAGATCCTTCCTTGGATCAGGCTGGGTGTAGAGCTTCCGATTGTATTTATACTATTTTTTTTCACCAAAGGAGATCCTTAACTGGTAGAAATATATTAGGGGGTCTGGACCCTAATATATTATAGGTTCAAGTCCTATGATCTTCATTATTATTTATCCACCACATTATATTTTTTATTATTTTTTACCCCCCCCTCTTTCGGTATGTTATCCCTATGTATTATAAAACGGACCTTTTTGTTTGAATCCTGTCCACCGGTTGAGGTCTCACCGAAGGAAGCTTCTCTCTCTCTTATAGTCACATAAAGCCTCTAGCGAGTACGAGGCTTTATGTTCCTTTAGGGGGGATTTCGTGAAGCTTCCTTCTTACATTTATAAATGAAAATACATTTTCATTTATAAATGTAAGAGACAGGCTGAACTTTTATAGCATTATGCTATAAAAGGAGCCTAAGAACCTGACTAAGGCGAGAGATTGTTGAACTTACACTGCTTCTTTTTTGTTTTCTTTCGGATTAATAACAACACAACACAAGACTTTTATAAGCCTTGAGGACGCGTATACGAGACCCTAGTGGTTAGTTTAAAGTATTATTCTTTAGAGTAGGTTCAACTCCTACGGTCTCTCCCTAAAAAGTAATAGTTTGTAATATAATACCTCAGTTATATAAATTTTTCAAAGGATTTATATACCTATTGCTTTTGAAACTAAATAGTCCCTGCTTATAGCTTTGTATAAGGTCAAAGTCTCCTCCTTTACTCTCATGAAAATAATTTATTACTTTTTGATATAGGCGAACCTAACCCGTTTATTTCTTTCTTTGAGCCAGGAAGTCTGATTTCTAGCAGTGCGGTGGCCACTAGACGTTTATCCCTCTTGGAGTAATATCGGGTTTTTCGAGTTTAGGATTTAGGAGTGTGAGAAAGGAAGAAAGTATAATAGAAATTTGCTAAGTGCTTGAAGAAAGGCTTCTTCTCCCTTAGGATTCTATAGATTATTCACCCTTGGGTATCGGGAAACCTATACCTATTTTAAATATCCCCTAATCCAACACTTCATCCTTGAAGTGTTGGAGGACAGAGAATTTAATCTTGTTCCGCCAGAGGTAAAAACTATTGTGGGGGATATTAAGATTGCTAAGTAAGCCAGACATTTCTTATACCAATCTTAATATCTTAGGCTTTATTTCATCTCATTCTTTTCTGCTCGTTGGCTAATGGGCAGTGGTATACAAATAAAGAGTAAGATGAAATTAGAAGTAGAGCATATTCCACTTTAGTATATAAGACTCACGAAGCAGAACTAAGGATGAGAGAACTATAGACCTTAGACGAGAGAACTACCTAGTAAACTCGCTCGGTGCTTAAAATATATTATATCAGTACTCCCGTATTAATCTTCGGTTATACACCTCACATCGTACTTTGCCCTTTCCTTCATTAAAGAGGTAAAAAAGTTCTTTTGCTTTTAGTCTGGACATATTAGCTTACTCCCATAGGTGAAAAGTCACGGAGTAGTCGCGATTTACCATTGGCGGTTAGGATGATCTACTTCAATCAAGGATTTAATTAATTTAGAGTGAAATTTCCCTTCTTCTATCTTAGATTCCCTCACCGTTGTAGTAACACTCTTGGCTGGTTCTTTAGGTTAAGAGAAATTTGTATTCATCTCACCGTTTAAGGAAAGGTCCGTGAAGTTCGACGTCAATAGGAAGGCGGAGAATGTGTAGGCGTATCGATACAGTGATAAATGGTTTAGTGTAGAGCGTACAAAACTATAATTGGTTAATAATTATGGTGAATGACCGTGAAAGCCGGGTCGTGCCGACGCGGATTTGATATCGGAAACTATATCAATGAAGAGGCAGTAGCTAAAGGAGTTAGACTTGGAACGTTAAGGATTCCTGGCCGGAATCGCTTCCCTGGATAGTAATAACATAAGATAGCTAATCGATGAGAGAGGGTCTGGACTTTCTCTTCTTACAGACTAAAAGAGTTGCTTAAGAACTTATTCGGATTCACAAAACTGTACTTGTTCATATAGGAACAGGCTTACTAATTTATTGTAATATGGTGGGACGACTTACGATTCATAGGTATTACAATACCTATGATTAACCGCTAGTGGTGAAATAACACCTTTCTTTGATGCTTCTATCGAGTCCTCGGCGTATACCTCTCAGAGAATCCTTTACCTCTTTTAATGTCAAGTTGCTCTACATAAGATCCTTCCTTGGATCAGGCTGGGTGTAGAGCTTCCGATTGTATTTATACTATTTTTTTTCACCAAAGGAGATCCTTAACTGGTAGAAATATATTAGGGGGTCTGGACCCTAATATATTATAGGTTCAAGTCCTATGATCTTCATTATTATTTATCCACCACATTATATTTTTTATTATTTTTTACCCCCCCCTCTTTCGGTATGTTATCCCTATGTATTATAAAACGGACCTTTTTGTTTGAATCCTGTCCACCGGTTGAGGTCTCACCGAAGGAAGCTTCTCTCTCTCTTATAGTCACATAAAGCCTCTAGCGAGTACGAGGCTTTATGTTCCTTTAGGGGGGATTTCGTGAAGCTTCCTTCTTACATTTATAAATGAAAATACATTTTCATTTATAAATGTAAGAGACAGGCTGAACTTTTATAGCATTATGCTATAAAAGGAGCCTAAGAACCTGACTAAGGCGAGAGATTGTTGAACTTACACTGCTTCTTTTTTGTTTTCTTTCGGATTAATAACAACACAACACAAGACTTTTATAAGCCTTGAGGACGCGTATACGAGACCCTAGTGGTTAGTTTAAAGTATTATTCTTTAGAGTAGGTTCAACTCCTACGGTCTCTCCCTAAAAAGTAATAGTTTGTAATATAATACCTCAGTTATATAAATTTTTCAAAGGATTTATATACCTATTGCTTTTGAAACTAAATAGTCCCTGCTTATAGCTTTGTATAAGGTCAAAGTCTCCTCCTTTACTCTCATGAAAATAATTTATTACTTTTTGATATAGGCGAACCTAACCCGTTTATTTCTTTCTTTGAGCCAGGAAGTCTGATTTCTAGCAGTGCGGTGGCCACTAGACGTTTATCCCTCTTGGAGTAATATCGGGTTTTTCGAGTTTAGGATTTAGGAGTGTGAGAAAGGAAGAAAGTATAATAGAAATTTGCTAAGTGCTTGAAGAAAGGCTTCTTCTCCCTTAGGATTCTATAGATTATTCACCCTTGGGTATCGGGAAACCTATACCTATTTTAAATATCCCCTAATCCAACACTTCATCCTTGAAGTGTTGGAGGACAGAGAATTTAATCTTGTTCCGCCAGAGGTAAAAACTATTGTGGGGGATATTAAGATTGCTAAGTAAGCCAGACATTTCTTATACCAATCTTAATATCTTAGGCTTTATTTCATCTCATTCTTTTCTGCTCGTTGGCTAATGGGCAGTGGTATACAAATAAAGAGTAAGATGAAATTAGAAGTAGAGCATATTCCACTTTAGTATATAAGACTCACGAAGCAGAACTAAGGATGAGAGAACTATAGACCTTAGACGAGAGAACTACCTAGTAAACTCGCTCGGTGCTTAAAATATATTATATCAGTACTCCCGTATTAATCTTCGGTTATACACCTCACATCGTACTTTGCCCTTTCCTTCATTAAAGAGGTAAAAAAGTTCTTTTGCTTTTAGTCTGGACATATTAGCTTACTCCCATAGGTGAAAAGTCACGGAGTAGTCGCGATTTACCATTGGCGGTTAGGATGATCTACTTCAATCAAGGATTTAATTAATTTAGAGTGAAATTTCCCTTCTTCTATCTTAGATTCCCTCACCGTTGTAGTAACACTCTTGGCTGGTTCTTTAGGTTAAGAGAAATTTGTATTCATCTCACCGTTTAAGGAAAGGTCCGTGAAGTTCGACGTCAATAGGAAGGCGGAGAATGTGTAGGCGTATCGATACAGTGATAAATGGTTTAGTGTAGAGCGTACAAAACTATAATTGGTTAATAATTATGGTGAATGACCGTGAAAGCCGGGTCGTGCCGACGCGGATTTGATATCGGAAACTATATCAATGAAGAGGCAGTAGCTAAAGGAGTTAGACTTGGAACGTTAAGGATTCCTGGCCGGAATCGCTTCCCTGGATAGTAATAACATAAGATAGCTAATCGATGAGAGAGGGTCTGGACTTTCTCTTCTTACAGACTAAAAGAGTTGCTTAAGAACTTATTCGGATTCACAAAACTGTACTTGTTCATATAGGAACAGGCTTACTAATTTATTGTAATATGGTGGGACGACTTACGATTCATAGGTATTACAATACCTATGATTAACCGCTAGTGGTGAAATAACACCTTTCTTTGATGCTTCTATCGAGTCCTCGGCGTATACCTCTCAGAGAATCCTTTACCTCTTTTAATGTCAAGTTGCTCTACATAAGATCCTTCCTTGGATCAGGCTGGGTGTAGAGCTTCCGATTGTATTTATACTATTTTTTTTCACCAAAGGAGATCCTTAACTGGTAGAAATATATTAGGGGGTCTGGACCCTAATATATTATAGGTTCAAGTCCTATGATCTTCATTATTATTTATCCACCACATTATATTTTTTATTATTTTTTACCCCCCCCTCTTTCGGTATGTTATCCCTATGTATTATAAAACGGACCTTTTTGTTTGAATCCTGTCCACCGGTTGAGGTCTCACCGAAGGAAGCTTCTCTCTCTCTTATAGTCACATAAAGCCTCTAGCGAGTACGAGGCTTTATGTTCCTTTAGGGGGGATTTCGTGAAGCTTCCTTCTTACATTTATAAATGAAAATACATTTTCATTTATAAATGTAAGAGACAGGCTGAACTTTTATAGCATTATGCTATAAAAGGAGCCTAAGAACCTGACTAAGGCGAGAGATTGTTGAACTTACACTGCTTCTTTTTTGTTTTCTTTCGGATTAATAACAACACAACACAAGACTTTTATAAGCCTTGAGGACGCGTATACGAGACCCTAGTGGTTAGTTTAAAGTATTATTCTTTAGAGTAGGTTCAACTCCTACGGTCTCTCCCTAAAAAGTAATAGTTTGTAATATAATACCTCAGTTATATAAATTTTTCAAAGGATTTATATACCTATTGCTTTTGAAACTAAATAGTCCCTGCTTATAGCTTTGTATAAGGTCAAAGTCTCCTCCTTTACTCTCATGAAAATAATTTATTACTTTTTGATATAGGCGAACCTAACCCGTTTATTTCTTTCTTTGAGCCAGGAAGTCTGATTTCTAGCAGTGCGGTGGCCACTAGACGTTTATCCCTCTTGGAGTAATATCGGGTTTTTCGAGTTTAGGATTTAGGAGTGTGAGAAAGGAAGAAAGTATAATAGAAATTTGCTAAGTGCTTGAAGAAAGGCTTCTTCTCCCTTAGGATTCTATAGATTATTCACCCTTGGGTATCGGGAAACCTATACCTATTTTAAATATCCCCTAATCCAACACTTCATCCTTGAAGTGTTGGAGGACAGAGAATTTAATCTTGTTCCGCCAGAGGTAAAAACTATTGTGGGGGATATTAAGATTGCTAAGTAAGCCAGACATTTCTTATACCAATCTTAATATCTTAGGCTTTATTTCATCTCATTCTTTTCTGCTCGTTGGCTAATGGGCAGTGGTATACAAATAAAGAGTAAGATGAAATTAGAAGTAGAGCATATTCCACTTTAGTATATAAGACTCACGAAGCAGAACTAAGGATGAGAGAACTATAGACCTTAGACGAGAGAACTACCTAGTAAACTCGCTCGGTGCTTAAAATATATTATATCAGTACTCCCGTATTAATCTTCGGTTATACACCTCACATCGTACTTTGCCCTTTCCTTCATTAAAGAGGTAAAAAAGTTCTTTTGCTTTTAGTCTGGACATATTAGCTTACTCCCATAGGTGAAAAGTCACGGAGTAGTCGCGATTTACCATTGGCGGTTAGGATGATCTACTTCAATCAAGGATTTAATTAATTTAGAGTGAAATTTCCCTTCTTCTATCTTAGATTCCCTCACCGTTGTAGTAACACTCTTGGCTGGTTCTTTAGGTTAAGAGAAATTTGTATTCATCTCACCGTTTAAGGAAAGGTCCGTGAAGTTCGACGTCAATAGGAAGGCGGAGAATGTGTAGGCGTATCGATACAGTGATAAATGGTTTAGTGTAGAGCGTACAAAACTATAATTGGTTAATAATTATGGTGAATGACCGTGAAAGCCGGGTCGTGCCGACGCGGATTTGATATCGGAAACTATATCAATGAAGAGGCAGTAGCTAAAGGAGTTAGACTTGGAACGTTAAGGATTCCTGGCCGGAATCGCTTCCCTGGATAGTAATAACATAAGATAGCTAATCGATGAGAGAGGGTCTGGACTTTCTCTTCTTACAGACTAAAAGAGTTGCTTAAGAACTTATTCGGATTCACAAAACTGTACTTGTTCATATAGGAACAGGCTTACTAATTTATTGTAATATGGTGGGACGACTTACGATTCATAGGTATTACAATACCTATGATTAACCGCTAGTGGTGAAATAACACCTTTCTTTGATGCTTCTATCGAGTCCTCGGCGTATACCTCTCAGAGAATCCTTTACCTCTTTTAATGTCAAGTTGCTCTACATAAGATCCTTCCTTGGATCAGGCTGGGTGTAGAGCTTCCGATTGTATTTATACTATTTTTTTTCACCAAAGGAGATCCTTAACTGGTAGAAATATATTAGGGGGTCTGGACCCTAATATATTATAGGTTCAAGTCCTATGATCTTCATTATTATTTATCCACCACATTATATTTTTTATTATTTTTTACCCCCCCCTCTTTCGGTATGTTATCCCTATGTATTATAAAACGGACCTTTTTGTTTGAATCCTGTCCACCGGTTGAGGTCTCACCGAAGGAAGCTTCTCTCTCTCTTATAGTCACATAAAGCCTCTAGCGAGTACGAGGCTTTATGTTCCTTTAGGGGGGATTTCGTGAAGCTTCCTTCTTACATTTATAAATGAAAATACATTTTCATTTATAAATGTAAGAGACAGGCTGAACTTTTATAGCATTATGCTATAAAAGGAGCCTAAGAACCTGACTAAGGCGAGAGATTGTTGAACTTACACTGCTTCTTTTTTGTTTTCTTTCGGATTAATAACAACACAACACAAGACTTTTATAAGCCTTGAGGACGCGTATACGAGACCCTAGTGGTTAGTTTAAAGTATTATTCTTTAGAGTAGGTTCAACTCCTACGGTCTCTCCCTAAAAAGTAATAGTTTGTAATATAATACCTCAGTTATATAAATTTTTCAAAGGATTTATATACCTATTGCTTTTGAAACTAAATAGTCCCTGCTTATAGCTTTGTATAAGGTCAAAGTCTCCTCCTTTACTCTCATGAAAATAATTTATTACTTTTTGATATAGGCGAACCTAACCCGTTTATTTCTTTCTTTGAGCCAGGAAGTCTGATTTCTAGCAGTGCGGTGGCCACTAGACGTTTATCCCTCTTGGAGTAATATCGGGTTTTTCGAGTTTAGGATTTAGGAGTGTGAGAAAGGAAGAAAGTATAATAGAAATTTGCTAAGTGCTTGAAGAAAGGCTTCTTCTCCCTTAGGATTCTATAGATTATTCACCCTTGGGTATCGGGAAACCTATACCTATTTTAAATATCCCCTAATCCAACACTTCATCCTTGAAGTGTTGGAGGACAGAGAATTTAATCTTGTTCCGCCAGAGGTAAAAACTATTGTGGGGGATATTAAGATTGCTAAGTAAGCCAGACATTTCTTATACCAATCTTAATATCTTAGGCTTTATTTCATCTCATTCTTTTCTGCTCGTTGGCTAATGGGCAGTGGTATACAAATAAAGAGTAAGATGAAATTAGAAGTAGAGCATATTCCACTTTAGTATATAAGACTCACGAAGCAGAACTAAGGATGAGAGAACTATAGACCTTAGACGAGAGAACTACCTAGTAAACTCGCTCGGTGCTTAAAATATATTATATCAGTACTCCCGTATTAATCTTCGGTTATACACCTCACATCGTACTTTGCCCTTTCCTTCATTAAAGAGGTAAAAAAGTTCTTTTGCTTTTAGTCTGGACATATTAGCTTACTCCCATAGGTGAAAAGTCACGGAGTAGTCGCGATTTACCATTGGCGGTTAGGATGATCTACTTCAATCAAGGATTTAATTAATTTAGAGTGAAATTTCCCTTCTTCTATCTTAGATTCCCTCACCGTTGTAGTAACACTCTTGGCTGGTTCTTTAGGTTAAGAGAAATTTGTATTCATCTCACCGTTTAAGGAAAGGTCCGTGAAGTTCGACGTCAATAGGAAGGCGGAGAATGTGTAGGCGTATCGATACAGTGATAAATGGTTTAGTGTAGAGCGTACAAAACTATAATTGGTTAATAATTATGGTGAATGACCGTGAAAGCCGGGTCGTGCCGACGCGGATTTGATATCGGAAACTATATCAATGAAGAGGCAGTAGCTAAAGGAGTTAGACTTGGAACGTTAAGGATTCCTGGCCGGAATCGCTTCCCTGGATAGTAATAACATAAGATAGCTAATCGATGAGAGAGGGTCTGGACTTTCTCTTCTTACAGACTAAAAGAGTTGCTTAAGAACTTATTCGGATTCACAAAACTGTACTTGTTCATATAGGAACAGGCTTACTAATTTATTGTAATATGGTGGGACGACTTACGATTCATAGGTATTACAATACCTATGATTAACCGCTAGTGGTGAAATAACACCTTTCTTTGATGCTTCTATCGAGTCCTCGGCGTATACCTCTCAGAGAATCCTTTACCTCTTTTAATGTCAAGTTGCTCTACATAAGATCCTTCCTTGGATCAGGCTGGGTGTAGAGCTTCCGATTGTATTTATACTATTTTTTTTCACCAAAGGAGATCCTTAACTGGTAGAAATATATTAGGGGGTCTGGACCCTAATATATTATAGGTTCAAGTCCTATGATCTTCATTATTATTTATCCACCACATTATATTTTTTATTATTTTTTACCCCCCCCTCTTTCGGTATGTTATCCCTATGTATTATAAAACGGACCTTTTTGTTTGAATCCTGTCCACCGGTTGAGGTCTCACCGAAGGAAGCTTCTCTCTCTCTTATAGTCACATAAAGCCTCTAGCGAGTACGAGGCTTTATGTTCCTTTAGGGGGGATTTCGTGAAGCTTCCTTCTTACATTTATAAATGAAAATACATTTTCATTTATAAATGTAAGAGACAGGCTGAACTTTTATAGCATTATGCTATAAAAGGAGCCTAAGAACCTGACTAAGGCGAGAGATTGTTGAACTTACACTGCTTCTTTTTTGTTTTCTTTCGGATTAATAACAACACAACACAAGACTTTTATAAGCCTTGAGGACGCGTATACGAGACCCTAGTGGTTAGTTTAAAGTATTATTCTTTAGAGTAGGTTCAACTCCTACGGTCTCTCCCTAAAAAGTAATAGTTTGTAATATAATACCTCAGTTATATAAATTTTTCAAAGGATTTATATACCTATTGCTTTTGAAACTAAATAGTCCCTGCTTATAGCTTTGTATAAGGTCAAAGTCTCCTCCTTTACTCTCATGAAAATAATTTATTACTTTTTGATATAGGCGAACCTAACCCGTTTATTTCTTTCTTTGAGCCAGGAAGTCTGATTTCTAGCAGTGCGGTGGCCACTAGACGTTTATCCCTCTTGGAGTAATATCGGGTTTTTCGAGTTTAGGATTTAGGAGTGTGAGAAAGGAAGAAAGTATAATAGAAATTTGCTAAGTGCTTGAAGAAAGGCTTCTTCTCCCTTAGGATTCTATAGATTATTCACCCTTGGGTATCGGGAAACCTATACCTATTTTAAATATCCCCTAATCCAACACTTCATCCTTGAAGTGTTGGAGGACAGAGAATTTAATCTTGTTCCGCCAGAGGTAAAAACTATTGTGGGGGATATTAAGATTGCTAAGTAAGCCAGACATTTCTTATACCAATCTTAATATCTTAGGCTTTATTTCATCTCATTCTTTTCTGCTCGTTGGCTAATGGGCAGTGGTATACAAATAAAGAGTAAGATGAAATTAGAAGTAGAGCATATTCCACTTTAGTATATAAGACTCACGAAGCAGAACTAAGGATGAGAGAACTATAGACCTTAGACGAGAGAACTACCTAGTAAACTCGCTCGGTGCTTAAAATATATTATATCAGTACTCCCGTATTAATCTTCGGTTATACACCTCACATCGTACTTTGCCCTTTCCTTCATTAAAGAGGTAAAAAAGTTCTTTTGCTTTTAGTCTGGACATATTAGCTTACTCCCATAGGTGAAAAGTCACGGAGTAGTCGCGATTTACCATTGGCGGTTAGGATGATCTACTTCAATCAAGGATTTAATTAATTTAGAGTGAAATTTCCCTTCTTCTATCTTAGATTCCCTCACCGTTGTAGTAACACTCTTGGCTGGTTCTTTAGGTTAAGAGAAATTTGTATTCATCTCACCGTTTAAGGAAAGGTCCGTGAAGTTCGACGTCAATAGGAAGGCGGAGAATGTGTAGGCGTATCGATACAGTGATAAATGGTTTAGTGTAGAGCGTACAAAACTATAATTGGTTAATAATTATGGTGAATGACCGTGAAAGCCGGGTCGTGCCGACGCGGATTTGATATCGGAAACTATATCAATGAAGAGGCAGTAGCTAAAGGAGTTAGACTTGGAACGTTAAGGATTCCTGGCCGGAATCGCTTCCCTGGATAGTAATAACATAAGATAGCTAATCGATGAGAGAGGGTCTGGACTTTCTCTTCTTACAGACTAAAAGAGTTGCTTAAGAACTTATTCGGATTCACAAAACTGTACTTGTTCATATAGGAACAGGCTTACTAATTTATTGTAATATGGTGGGACGACTTACGATTCATAGGTATTACAATACCTATGATTAACCGCTAGTGGTGAAATAACACCTTTCTTTGATGCTTCTATCGAGTCCTCGGCGTATACCTCTCAGAGAATCCTTTACCTCTTTTAATGTCAAGTTGCTCTACATAAGATCCTTCCTTGGATCAGGCTGGGTGTAGAGCTTCCGATTGTATTTATACTATTTTTTTTCACCAAAGGAGATCCTTAACTGGTAGAAATATATTAGGGGGTCTGGACCCTAATATATTATAGGTTCAAGTCCTATGATCTTCATTATTATTTATCCACCACATTATATTTTTTATTATTTTTTACCCCCCCTCTTTCGGTATGTTATCCCTATGTATTATAAAACGGACCTTTTTGTTTGAATCCTGTCCACCGGTTGAGGTCTCACCGAAGGAAGCTTCTCTCTCTCTTATAGTCACATAAAGCCTCTAGCGAGTACGAGGCTTTATGTTCCTTTAGGGGGGATTTCGTGAAGCTTCCTTCTTACATTTATAAATGAAAATACATTTTCATTTATAAATGTAAGAGACAGGCTGAACTTTTATAGCATTATGCTATAAAAGGAGCCTAAGAACCTGACTAAGGCGAGAGATTGTTGAACTTACACTGCTTCTTTTTTGTTTTCTTTCGGATTAATAACAACACAACACAAGACTTTTATAAGCCTTGAGGACGCGTATACGAGACCCTAGTGGTTAGTTTAAAGTATTATTCTTTAGAGTAGGTTCAACTCCTACGGTCTCTCCCTAAAAAGTAATAGTTTGTAATATAATACCTCAGTTATATAAATTTTTCAAAGGATTTATATACCTATTGCTTTTGAAACTAAATAGTCCCTGCTTATAGCTTTGTATAAGGTCAAAGTCTCCTCCTTTACTCTCATGAAAATAATTTATTACTTTTTGATATAGGCGAACCTAACCCGTTTATTTCTTTCTTTGAGCCAGGAAGTCTGATTTCTAGCAGTGCGGTGGCCACTAGACGTTTATCCCTCTTGGAGTAATATCGGGTTTTTCGAGTTTAGGATTTAGGAGTGTGAGAAAGGAAGAAAGTATAATAGAAATTTGCTAAGTGCTTGAAGAAAGGCTTCTTCTCCCTTAGGATTCTATAGATTATTCACCCTTGGGTATCGGGAAACCTATACCTATTTTAAATATCCCCTAATCCAACACTTCATCCTTGAAGTGTTGGAGGACAGAGAATTTAATCTTGTTCCGCCAGAGGTAAAAACTATTGTGGGGGATATTAAGATTGCTAAGTAAGCCAGACATTTCTTATACCAATCTTAATATCTTAGGCTTTATTTCATCTCATTCTTTTCTGCTCGTTGGCTAATGGGCAGTGGTATACAAATAAAGAGTAAGATGAAATTAGAAGTAGAGCATATTCCACTTTAGTATATAAGACTCACGAAGCAGAACTAAGGATGAGAGAACTATAGACCTTAGACGAGAGAACTACCTAGTAAACTCGCTCGGTGCTTAAAATATATTATATCAGTACTCCCGTATTAATCTTCGGTTATACACCTCACATCGTACTTTGCCCTTTCCTTCATTAAAGAGGTAAAAAAGTTCTTTTGCTTTTAGTCTGGACATATTAGCTTACTCCCATAGGTGAAAAGTCACGGAGTAGTCGCGATTTACCATTGGCGGTTAGGATGATCTACTTCAATCAAGGATTTAATTAATTTAGAGTGAAATTTCCCTTCTTCTATCTTAGATTCCCTCACCGTTGTAGTAACACTCTTGGCTGGTTCTTTAGGTTAAGAGAAATTTGTATTCATCTCACCGTTTAAGGAAAGGTCCGTGAAGTTCGACGTCAATAGGAAGGCGGAGAATGTGTAGGCGTATCGATACAGTGATAAATGGTTTAGTGTAGAGCGTACAAAACTATAATTGGTTAATAATTATGGTGAATGACCGTGAAAGCCGGGTCGTGCCGACGCGGATTTGATATCGGAAACTATATCAATGAAGAGGCAGTAGCTAAAGGAGTTAGACTTGGAACGTTAAGGATTCCTGGCCGGAATCGCTTCCCTGGATAGTAATAACATAAGATAGCTAATCGATGAGAGAGGGTCTGGACTTTCTCTTCTTACAGACTAAAAGAGTTGCTTAAGAACTTATTCGGATTCACAAAACTGTACTTGTTCATATAGGAACAGGCTTACTAATTTATTGTAATATGGTGGGACGACTTACGATTCATAGGTATTACAATACCTATGATTAACCGCTAGTGGTGAAATAACACCTTTCTTTGATGCTTCTATCGAGTCCTCGGCGTATACCTCTCAGAGAATCCTTTACCTCTTTTAATGTCAAGTTGCTCTACATAAGATCCTTCCTTGGATCAGGCTGGGTGTAGAGCTTCCGATTGTATTTATACTATTTTTTTTCACCAAAGGAGATCCTTAACTGGTAGAAATATATTAGGGGGTCTGGACCCTAATATATTATAGGTTCAAGTCCTATGATCTTCATTATTATTTATCCACCACATTATATTTTTTATTATTTTTTACCCCCCCCTCTTTCGGTATGTTATCCCTATGTATTATAAAACGGACCTTTTTGTTTGAATCCTGTCCACCGGTTGAGGTCTCACCGAAGGAAGCTTCTCTCTCTCTTATAGTCACATAAAGCCTCTAGCGAGTACGAGGCTTTATGTTCCTTTAGGGGGGATTTCGTGAAGCTTCCTTCTTACATTTATAAATGAAAATACATTTTCATTTATAAATGTAAGAGACAGGCTGAACTTTTATAGCATTATGCTATAAAAGGAGCCTAAGAACCTGACTAAGGCGAGAGATTGTTGAACTTACACTGCTTCTTTTTTGTTTTCTTTCGGATTAATAACAACACAACACAAGACTTTTATAAGCCTTGAGGACGCGTATACGAGACCCTAGTGGTTAGTTTAAAGTATTATTCTTTAGAGTAGGTTCAACTCCTACGGTCTCTCCCTAAAAAGTAATAGTTTGTAATATAATACCTCAGTTATATAAATTTTTCAAAGGATTTATATACCTATTGCTTTTGAAACTAAATAGTCCCTGCTTATAGCTTTGTATAAGGTCAAAGTCTCCTCCTTTACTCTCATGAAAATAATTTATTACTTTTTGATATAGGCGAACCTAACCCGTTTATTTCTTTCTTTGAGCCAGGAAGTCTGATTTCTAGCAGTGCGGTGGCCACTAGACGTTTATCCCTCTTGGAGTAATATCGGGTTTTTCGAGTTTAGGATTTAGGAGTGTGAGAAAGGAAGAAAGTATAATAGAAATTTGCTAAGTGCTTGAAGAAAGGCTTCTTCTCCCTTAGGATTCTATAGATTATTCACCCTTGGGTATCGGGAAACCTATACCTATTTTAAATATCCCCTAATCCAACACTTCATCCTTGAAGTGTTGGAGGACAGAGAATTTAATCTTGTTCCGCCAGAGGTAAAAACTATTGTGGGGGATATTAAGATTGCTAAGTAAGCCAGACATTTCTTATACCAATCTTAATATCTTAGGCTTTATTTCATCTCATTCTTTTCTGCTCGTTGGCTAATGGGCAGTGGTATACAAATAAAGAGTAAGATGAAATTAGAAGTAGAGCATATTCCACTTTAGTATATAAGACTCACGAAGCAGAACTAAGGATGAGAGAACTATAGACCTTAGACGAGAGAACTACCTAGTAAACTCGCTCGGTGCTTAAAATATATTATATCAGTACTCCCGTATTAATCTTCGGTTATACACCTCACATCGTACTTTGCCCTTTCCTTCATTAAAGAGGTAAAAAAGTTCTTTTGCTTTTAGTCTGGACATATTAGCTTACTCCCATAGGTGAAAAGTCACGGAGTAGTCGCGATTTACCATTGGCGGTTAGGATGATCTACTTCAATCAAGGATTTAATTAATTTAGAGTGAAATTTCCCTTCTTCTATCTTAGATTCCCTCACCGTTGTAGTAACACTCTTGGCTGGTTCTTTAGGTTAAGAGAAATTTGTATTCATCTCACCGTTTAAGGAAAGGTCCGTGAAGTTCGACGTCAATAGGAAGGCGGAGAATGTGTAGGCGTATCGATACAGTGATAAATGGTTTAGTGTAGAGCGTACAAAACTATAATTGGTTAATAATTATGGTGAATGACCGTGAAAGCCGGGTCGTGCCGACGCGGATTTGATATCGGAAACTATATCAATGAAGAGGCAGTAGCTAAAGGAGTTAGACTTGGAACGTTAAGGATTCCTGGCCGGAATCGCTTCCCTGGATAGTAATAACATAAGATAGCTAATCGATGAGAGAGGGTCTGGACTTTCTCTTCTTACAGACTAAAAGAGTTGCTTAAGAACTTATTCGGATTCACAAAACTGTACTTGTTCATATAGGAACAGGCTTACTAATTTATTGTAATATGGTGGGACGACTTACGATTCATAGGTATTACAATACCTATGATTAACCGCTAGTGGTGAAATAACACCTTTCTTTGATGCTTCTATCGAGTCCTCGGCGTATACCTCTCAGAGAATCCTTTACCTCTTTTAATGTCAAGTTGCTCTACATAAGATCCTTCCTTGGATCAGGCTGGGTGTAGAGCTTCCGATTGTATTTATACTATTTTTTTTCACCAAAGGAGATCCTTAACTGGTAGAAATATATTAGGGGGTCTGGACCCTAATATATTATAGGTTCAAGTCCTATGATCTTCATTATTATTTATCCACCACATTATATTTTTTATTATTTTTTACCCCCCCTCTTTCGGTATGTTATCCCTATGTATTATAAAACGGACCTTTTTGTTTGAATCCTGTCCACCGGTTGAGGTCTCACCGAAGGAAGCTTCTCTCTCTCTTATAGTCACATAAAGCCTCTAGCGAGTACGAGGCTTTATGTTCCTTTAGGGGGGATTTCGTGAAGCTTCCTTCTTACATTTATAAATGAAAATACATTTTCATTTATAAATGTAAGAGACAGGCTGAACTTTTATAGCATTATGCTATAAAAGGAGCCTAAGAACCTGACTAAGGCGAGAGATTGTTGAACTTACACTGCTTCTTTTTTGTTTTCTTTCGGATTAATAACAACACAACACAAGACTTTTATAAGCCTTGAGGACGCGTATACGAGACCCTAGTGGTTAGTTTAAAGTATTATTCTTTAGAGTAGGTTCAACTCCTACGGTCTCTCCCTAAAAAGTAATAGTTTGTAATATAATACCTCAGTTATT
>NW_027117323.1:37500-48295 GCF_021436955.1 Diplodia seriata | reverse complement strand
GGGGGGGGGGGGGGGGGGGGGGGGGGGGGGGGGGGGGGGGGGGGGGGGGGGGGGGGGGGGGGGGGGGGGGGGGGGGGGGGGGGGGGGGGGGGGGGGGGGGGGGGGGGGGGGGGGGTGGGGGGGGGGGGGGGGGGGGGGGGGGGGGGGGGGGGGGGGGGGGGGGGGGGGGGGGGGGGGGGGGGGGGGGGGGGGGGGGGGGGGGGGGGGGGGGGTGGGGGGGGGGGGGGGGGGGGGGGGGGGGGGGGGGGGGGGGGGGGGGGGGGGGGGGGGGGGGGGGGGGGGGGGGGGGGGGGGGGGGGGGGGGGGGGGGGGGGGGGGGGGGGGGGGGGGGGGGGGGGGGGGGGGGGGGGGGGGGGGGGGGGGGGGGGGGGGGGGGGGGGGGGGGGGGGGGGGGGGGGGGGGGGGGGGGGGGGGGGGGGGGGGGGGGGGGGGGGGGGGGGGGGGGGGGGGGGGGGGGGGGGGGGGGGGGGGGGGGGGGGGGGGGGGGGGGGGGGGGGGGGGGGGGGGGGGGGGGGGGGGGGGGGGGGGGGGGGGGGGGGGGGGGGGGGGGGGGGGGGGGGGGGGTGGGGGGGGGGGGGGGGGGGGGGGGGGGGGGGGGGGGGGGGGGGGGGGGGGGGGGGGGGGGGGGGGGGGGGGGGGGGGGGGGGGGGGGGGGGGGGGGGGGGGGGGGGGGGGGGGGGGGGGGGGGGGGGGGGGGGGGGGGGGGGGGGGGGGGGGGGGGGGGGGGGGGGGGGGGGGGGGGGGGGGGGGGGGGGGGGGGGGGGGGGGGGGGGGGGGGGGGGGGGGGGGGGGGGGGGGGGGGGGGGGGGGGGGGGGGGGGGGGGGGGGGGGGGGGGGGGGGGGGGGGGGGGGGGGGGGGGGGGGGGGGGGGGGGGGGGGGGGGGGGGGGGGGGGGGGGGGGGGGGGGGGGGGGGGGGGGGGGGGGGGGGGGGGGGGGGGGGGGGGGGGGGGGGGGGGGGGGGGGGGGGGGGGGGGGGGGGGGGGGGGGGGGGGGGGGGGGGGGGGGGGGGGGGGGGGGGGGGGGGGGGGGGGGGGGGGGGGGGGGGGGGGGGGGGGGGGGGGGGGGGGGGGGGGGGGGGGGGGGGGGGGGGGGGGGGGGGGGGGGGGGGGGGGGGGGGGGGGGGGGGGGGGGGGGGGGGGGGGGGGGGGGGGGGGGGGGGGGGGGGGGGGGGGGGGGGGGGGGGGGGGGGGGGGGGGGGGGGGGGGGGGGGGGGGGGGGGGGGGGGGGGGGGGGGGGGGGGGGGGGGGGGGGGGGGGGGGGGGGGGGGGGGGGGGGGGGGGGGGGGGGGGGGGGGGGGGGGGGGGGGGGGGGGGGGGGGGGGGGGGGGGGGGGGGGGGGGGGGGGGGGGGGGGGGGGGGGGGGGGGGGGGGGGGGGGGGGGGGGGGGGGGGGGGGGGGGGGGGGGGGGGGGGGGGGGGGGGGGGGGGGGGGGGGGGGGGGGGGGGGGGGGGGGGGGGGGGGGGGGGGGGGGGGGGGGGGGGGGGGGGGGGGGGGGGGGGGGGGGGGGGGGGGGGGGGGGGGGGGGGGGGGGGGGGGGGGGGGGGGGGGGGGGGGGGGGGGGGGGGGGGGGGGGGGGGGGGGGGGGGGGGGGGGGGGGGGGGGGGGGGGGGGGGGGGGGGGGGGGGGGGGGGGGGGGGGGGGGGGGGGGGGGGGGGGGGGGGGGGGGGGGGGGGGGGGGGGGGGGGGGGGGGGGGGGGGGGGGGGGGGGGGGGGGGGGGGGGGGGGGGGGGGGGGGGGGGGGGGGGGGGGGGGGGGGGGGGGGGGGGGGGGGGGGGGGGGGGGGGGGGGGGGGGGGGGGGGGGGGGGGGGGGGGGGGGGGGGGGGGGGGGGGGGGGGGGGGGGGGGGGGGGGGGGGGGGGGGGGGGGGGGGGGGGGGGGGGGGGGGGGGGGGGGGGGGGGGGGGGGGGGGGGGGGGGGGGGGGGGGGGGGGGGGGGGGGGGGGGGGGGGGGGGGGGGGGGGGGGGGGGGGGGGGGGGGGGGGGGGGGGGGGGGGGGGGGGGGGGGGGGGGGGGGGGGGGGGGGGGGGGGGGGGGGGGGGGGGGGGGGGGGGGGGGGGGGGGGGGGGGGGGGGGGGGGGGGGGGGGGGGGGGGGGGGGGGGGGGGGGGGGGGGGGGGGGGGGGGGGGGGGGGGGGGGGGGGGGGGGGGGGGGGGGGGGGGGGGGGGGGGGGGGGGGGGGGGGGGGGGGGGGGGGGGGGGGGGGGGGGGGGGGGGGGGGGGGGGGGGGGGGGGGGGGGGGGGGGGGGGGGGGGGGGGGGGGGGGGGGGGGGGGGGGGGGGGGGGGGGGGGGGGGGGGGGGGGGGGGGGGGGGGGGGGGGGGGGGGGGGGGGGGGGGGGGGGGGGGGGGGGGGGGGGGGGGGGGGGGGGGGGGGGGGGGGGGGGGGGGGGGGGGGGGGGGGGGGGGGGGGGGGGGGGGGGGGGGGGGGGGGGGGGGGGGGGGGGGGGGGGGGGGGGGGGGGGGGGGGGGGGGGGGGGGGGGGGGGGGGGGGGGGGGGGGGGGGGGGGGGGGGGGGGGGGGGGGGGGGGGGGGGGGGGGGGGGGGGGGGGGGGGGGGGGGGGGGGGGGGGGGGGGGGGGGGGGGGGGGGGGGGGGGGGGGGGGGGGGGGGGGGGGGGGGGGGGGGGGGGGGGGGGGGGGGGGGGGGGGGGGGGGGGGGGGGGGGGGGGGGGGGGGGGGGGGGGGGGGGGGGGGGGGGGGGGGGGGGGGGGGGGGGGGGGGGGGGGGGGGGGGGGGGGGGGGGGGGGGGGGGGGGGGGGGGGGGGGGGGGGGGGGGGGGGGGGGGGGGGGGGGGGGGGGGGGGGGGGGGGGGGGGGGGGGGGGGGGGGGGGGGGGGGGGGGGGGGGGGGGGGGGGGGGGGGGGGGGGGGGGGGGGGGGGGGGGGGGGGGGGGGGGGGGGGGGGGGGGGGGGGGGGGGGGGGGGGGGGGGGGGGGGGGGGGGGGGGGGGGGGGGGGGGGGGGGGGGGGGGGGGGGGGGGGGGGGGGGGGGGGGGGGGGGGGGGGGGGGGGGGGGGGGGGGGGGGGGGGGGGGGGGGGGGGGGGGGGGGGGGGGGGGGGGGGGGGGGGGGGGGGGGGGGGGGGGGGGGGGGGGGGGGGGGGGGGGGGGGGGGGGGGGGGGGGGGGGGGGGGGGGGGGGGGGGGGGGGGGGGGGGGGGGGGGGGGGGGGGGGGGGGGGGGGGGGGGGGGGGGGGGGGGGGGGGGGGGGGGGGGGGGGGGGGGGGGGGGGGGGGGGGGGGGGGGGGGGGGGGGGGGGGGGGGGGGGGGGGGGGGGGGGGGGGGGGGGGGGGGGGGGGGGGGGGGGGGGGGGGGGGGGGGGGGGGGGGGGGGGGGGGGGGGGGGGGGGGGGGGGGGGGGGGGGGGGGGGGGGGGGGGGGGGGGGGGGGGGGGGGGGGGGGGGGGGGGGGGGGGGGGGGGGGGGGGGGGGGGGGGGGGGGGGGGGGGGGGGGGGGGGGGGGGGGGGGGGGGGGGGGGGGGGGGGGGGGGGGGGGGGGGGGGGGGGGGGGGGGGGGGGGGGGGGGGGGGGGGGGGGGGGGGGGGGGGGGGGGGGGGGGGGGGGGGGGGGGGGGGGGGGGGGGGGGGGGGGGGGGGGGGGGGGGGGGGGGGGGGGGGGGGGGGGGGGGGGGGGGGGGGGGGGGGGGGGGGGGGGGGGGGGGGGGGGGGGGGGGGGGGGGGGGGGGGGGGGGGGGGGGGGGGGGGGGGGGGGGGGGGGGGGGGGGGGGGGGGGGGGGGGGGGGGGGGGGGGGGGGGGGGGGGGGGGGGGGGGGGGGGGGGGGGGGGGGGGGGGGGGGGGGGGGGGGGGGGGGGGGGGGGGGGGGGGGGGGGGGGGGGGGGGGGGGGGGGGGGGGGGGGGGGGGGGGGGGGGGGGGGGGGGGGGGGGGGGGGGGGGGGGGGGGGGGGGGGGGGGGGGGGGGGGGGGGGGGGGGGGGGGGGGGGGGGGGGGGGGGGGGGGGGGGGGGGGGGGGGGGGGGGGGGGGGGGGGGGGGGGGGGGGGGGGGGGGGGGGGGGGGGGGGGGGGGGGGGGGGGGGGGGGGGGGGGGGGGGGGGGGGGGGGGGGGGGGGGGGGGGGGGGGGGGGGGGGGGGGGGGGGGGGGGGGGGGGGGGGGGGGGGGGGGGGGGGGGGGGGGGGGGGGGGGGGGGGGGGGGGGGGGGGGGGGGGGGGGGGGGGGGGGGGGGGGGGGGGGGGGGGGGGGGGGGGGGGGGGGGGGGGGGGGGGGGGGGGGGGGGGGGGGGGGGGGGGGGGGGGGGGGGGGGGGGGGGGGGGGGGGGGGGGGGGGGGGGGGGGGGGGGGGGGGGGGGGGGGGGGGGGGGGGGGGGGGGGGGGGGGGGGGGGGGGGGGGGGGGGGGGGGGGGGGGGGGGGGGGGGGGGGGGGGGGGGGGGGGGGGGGGGGGGGGGGGGGGGGGGGGGGGGGGGGGGGGGGGGGGGGGGGGGGGGGGGGGGGGGGGGGGGGGGGGGGGGGGGGGGGGGGGGGGGGGGGGGGGGGGGGGGGGGGGGGGGGGGGGGGGGGGGGGGGGGGGGGGGGGGGGGGGGGGGGGGGGGGGGGGGGGGGGGGGGGGGGGGGGGGGGGGGGGGGGGGGGGGGGGGGGGGGGGGGGGGGGGGGGGGGGGGGGGGGGGGGGGGGGGGGGGGGGGGGGGGGGGGGGGGGGGGGGGGGGGGGGGGGGGGGGGGGGGGGGGGGGGGGGGGGGGGGGGGGGGGGGGGGGGGGGGGGGGGGGGGGGGGGGGGGGGGGGGGGGGGGGGGGGGGGGGGGGGGGGGGGGGGGGGGGGGGGGGGGGGGGGGGGGGGGGGGGGGGGGGGGGGGGGGGGGGGGGGGGGGGGGGGGGGGGGGGGGGGGGGGGGGGGGGGGGGGGGGGGGGGGGGGGGGGGGGGGGGGGGGGGGGGGGGGGGGGGGGGGGGGGGGGGGGGGGGGGGGGGGGGGGGGGGGGGGGGGGGGGGGGGGGGGGGGGGGGGGGGGGGGGGGGGGGGGGGGGGGGGGGGGGGGGGGGGGGGGGGGGGGGGGGGGGGGGGGGGGGGGGGGGGGGGGGGGGGGGGGGGGGGGGGGGGGGGGGGGGGGGGGGGGGGGGGGGGGGGGGGGGGGGGGGGGGGGGGGGGGGGGGGGGGGGGGGGGGGGGGGGGGGGGGGGGGGGGGGGGGGGGGGGGGGGGGGGGGGGGGGGGGGGGGGGGGGGGGGGGGGGGGGGGGGGGGGGGGGGGGGGGGGGGGGGGGGGGGGGGGGGGGGGGGGGGGGGGGGGGGGGGGGGGGGGGGGGGGGGGGGGGGGGGGGGGGGGGGGGGGGGGGGGGGGGGGGGGGGGGGGGGGGGGGGGGGGGGGGGGGGGGGGGGGGGGGGGGGGGGGGGGGGGGGGGGGGGGGGGGGGGGGGGGGGGGGGGGGGGGGGGGGGGGGGGGGGGGGGGGGGGGGGGGGGGGGGGGGGGGGGGGGGGGGGGGGGGGGGGGGGGGGGGGGGGGGGGGGGGGGGGGGGGGGGGGGGGGGGGGGGGGGGGGGGGGGGGGGGGGGGGGGGGGGGGGGGGGGGGGGGGGGGGGGGGGGGGGGGGGGGGGGGGGGGGGGGGGGGGGGGGGGGGGGGGGGGGGGGGGGGGGGGGGGGGGGGGGGGGGGGGGGGGGGGGGGGGGGGGGGGGGGGGGGGGGGGGGGGGGGGGGGGGGGGGGGGGGGGGGGGGGGGGGGGGGGGGGGGGGGGGGGGGGGGGGGGGGGGGGGGGGGGGGGGGGGGGGGGGGGGGGGGGGGGGGGGGGGGGGGGGGGGGGGGGGGGGGGGGGGGGGGGGGGGGGGGGGGGGGGGGGGGGGGGGGGGGGGGGGGGGGGGGGGGGGGGGGGGGGGGGGGGGGGGGGGGGGGGGGGGGGGGGGGGGGGGGGGGGGGGGGGGGGGGGGTGGGGGGGGGGGGGGGGGGGGGGGGGGGGGGGGGGGGGGGGGGGGGGGGGGGGGGGGGGGGGGGGGGGGGGGGGGGGGGGGGGGGGGGGGGGGGGGGGGGGGGGGGGGGGGGGGGGGGGGGGGGGGGGGGGGGGGGGGGGGGGGGGGGGGGGGGGGGGGGGGGGGGGGGGGGGGGGGGGGGGGGGGGGGGGGGGGGGGGGGGGGGGGGGGGGGGGGGGGGGGGGGGGGGGGGGGGGGGGGGGGGGGGGGGGGGGGGGGGGGGGGGGGGGGGGGGGGGGGGGGGGGGGGGGGGGGGGGGGGGGGGGGGGGGGGGGGGGGGGGGGGGGGGGGGGGGGGGGGGGGGGGGGGGGGGGGGGGGGGGGGGGGGGGGGGGGGGGGGGGGGGGGGGGGGGGGGGGGGGGGGGGGGGGGGGGGGGGGGGGGGGGGGGGGGGGGGGGGGGGGGGGGGGGGGGGGGGGGGGGGGGGGGGGGGGGGGGGGGGGGGGGGGGGGGGGGGGGGGGGGGGGGGGGGGGGGGGGGGGGGGGGGGGGGGGGGGGGGGGGGGGGGGGGGGGGGGGGGGGGGGGGGGGGGGGGGGGGGGGGGGGGGGGGGGGGGGGGGGGGGGGGGGGGGGGGGGGGGGGGGGGGGGGGGGGGGGGGGGGGGGGGGGGGGGGGGGGGGGGGGGGGGGGGGGGGGGGGGGGGGGGGGGGGGGGGGGGGGGGGGGGGGGGGGGGGGGGGGGGGGGGGGGGGGGGGGGGGGGGGGGGGGGGGGGGGGGGGGGGGGGGGGGGGGGGGGGGGGGGGGGGGGGGGGGGGGGGGGGGGGGGGGGGTGGGGGGGGGGGGGGGGGGGGGGGGGGGGGGGGGGGGGGGGGGGGGGGGGGGGGGGGGGGGGGGGGGGGGGGGGGGGGGGGGGGGGGGGGGGGGGGGGGGGGGGGGGGGGGGGGGGGGGGGGGGGGGGGGGGGGGGGGGGGGGGGGGGGGGGGGGGGGGGGGGGGGGGGGGGGGGGGGGGGGGGGGGGGGGGGGGGGGGGGGGGGGGGGGGGGGGGGGGGGGGGGGGGGGGGGGGGGGGGGGGGGGGGGGGGGGGGGGGGGGGGGGGGGGGGGGGGGGGGGGGGGGGGGGGGGGGGGGGGGGGGGGGGGGGGGGGGGGGGGGGGGGGGGGGGGGGGGGGGGGGGGGGGGGGGGGGGGGGGGGGGGGGGGGGGGGGGGGGGGGGGGGGGGGGGGGGGGGGGGGGGGGGGGGGGGGGGGGGGGGGGGGGGGGGGGGGGGGGGGGGGGGGGGGGGGGGGGGGGGGGGGGGGGGGGGGGGGGGGGGGGGGGGGGGGGGGGGGGGGGGGGGGTGGGGGGGGGGGGGGGGGGGGGGGGGGGGGGGGGGGGGGGGGGGGGGGGGGGGGGGGGGGGGGGGGGGGGGGGGGGGGGGGGGGGGGGGGGGGGGGGGGGGGGGGGGGGGGGGGGGGGGGGGGGGGGGGGGGGGGGGGGGGGGGGGGGGGGGGGGGGGGGGGGGGGGGGGGGGGGGGGGGGGGGGGGGGGGGGGGGGGGGGGGGGGGGGGGGGGGGGGGGGGGGGGGGGGGGGGGGGGGGGGGGGTGGGGGGGGGGGGGGGGGGGGGGGGGGGGGGGGGGGGGGGGGGGGGGGGGGGGGGGGGGGGGGGGGGGGGGGGGGGGGGGGGGGGGGGGGGGGGGGGGGGGGGGGGGGGGGGGGGGGGGGGGGGGGGGGGGGGGGGGGGGGGGGGGGTGGGGGGGGGGGGGGGGGGGGGGGGGGGGGGGGGGGGGGGGGGGGGGGGGGGGGGGGGGGGGGGGGGGGGGGGGGGGGGGGGGGGGGGGGGGGGGGGGGGGGGGGGGGGGGGGGGGGGGGGGGGGGGGGGGGGGGGGGGGGGGGGGGGGGGGGGGGGGGGGGGGGGGGGGGGGGGGGGGGGGGGGGGGGGGGGGGGGGGGGGGGGGGGGGGGGGGGGGGGGGGGGGGGGGGGGGGGGGGGGGGGGGGGGGGGGGGGGGGGGAGGGGGGGGGGGGGGGGGGGGGGGGGGGGGGGGGGGGGGGGGGGGGGGGGGGTGGGGGGGGGGGGGGGGGGGGGGGGGGGGGGGGGGGGGGGGGGGGGGGGGGGGGGGGGGGGGGGGGGGGGGGGGGGGGGGGTGGGGGGGGGGGGGGGGGGGGGGGGGGGGGGGGGGGGGGGGGGGGGGGGGGGGGGGGGGGGGGGGGGGGGGGGGGGGGGGGGGGGGGGGGGGGGGGGGGGGGGGGGGGGGGGGGGGGGGGGGGGGGGGTGGGGGGGGGGGGGGGGGGGGGGGGGGGGGGGGGGGGGGGGGGGGGGGGGGGGGGGGGGGGGGGGGGGGGGGGGGGGGGGGGGGGGGGGGGGGGGGGGGGGGGGGGGGGGGGGGGGGGGGGGGGGGGGGGGGGGGGGGGGGGGGGGGGGGGGGGGGGGGGGGGGGGGGGGGGGGGGGGGGGGGGGGGGGGGGGGGGGGGGGGGGGGGGGGGGGGGGGGGGGGGGGGGGGGGGGGGGGGGGGGGGGGGGGGGGGGGGGGGGGGGGGGGGGGGGGGGGGGGGGGGGGGGGGGGGGGGGGGGGGGGGGGGGGGGGGGGGGGGGGGGGGGGGGGGGGGGGGGGGGGGGGGGGGGGGGGGGGGGGGGGGGGGGGGGGGGGGGGGGGGGGGGGGGGGGGGGGGGGGGGGGGGGGGGGGGGGGGGGGGGGGGGGGGGGGGGGGGGGGGGGGGGGGGGGGGGGGGGGGGGGGGGGGGGGGGGGGGGGGGGGGGGGGGGGGGGGGGGGGGGGGGGGGGGGGGGGGGGGGGGGGGGGGGGGGGGGGGGGGGGGGGGGGGGGGGGGGGGGGGGGGGGGGGGGGGGGGGGGGGGGGGGGGGGGGGGGGGGGGGGGGGGGGGGGGGGGGGGGGGGGGGGGGGGGGGGGGGGGGGGGGGGGGGGGGGGGGGGGGGGGGGGGGGGGGGGGGGGGGGGGGGGGGGGGGGGGGGGGGGGGGGGGGGGGGGGGGGGGGGGGGGGGGGGGGGGGGGGGGGGTGGGGGGGGGGGGGGGGGGGGGGGGGGGGGGGGGGGGGGGGGGGGGGGGGGGGGGGGGGGGGGGGGGGGGGGGGGGGGGGGGGGGGGGGGGGGGGGGGGGGGGGGGGGGGGGGGGGGGGGGGGGGGGGGGGGGGGGGGGGGGGGGGGGGGGGGGGGGGGGGGGGGGGGGGGGGGGGGGGGGGGGGGGGGGGGGGGGGGGGGGGGGGGGGGGGGGGGGGGGGGGGGGGGGGGGGGGGGGGGGGGGGGGGGGGGGGGGGGGGGGGGGGGGGGGGGGGGGGGGGGGGGGGGGGGGGGGGGGGGGGGGGGGGGGGGGGGGGGGGGGGGGGGGGGGGGGGGGGGGGGGGGGGGGGGGGGGGGGGGGGGGGGGGGGGGGGGGGGGGGGGGGGGGGGGGGGGGGGGGGGGGGGGGGGGGGGGGGGGGGGGGGGGGGGGGGGGGGGGGGGGGGGGGGGGGGGGGGGGGGGGGGGGGGGGGGGGGGGGGGGGGGGGGGGGGGGGGGGGGGGGGGGGGGGGGGGGGGGGGGGGGGGGGGGGGGGGGGGGGGGGGGGGGGGGGGGGGGGGGGGGGGGGGGGGGGGGGGGGGGGGGGGGGGGGGGGGGGGGGGGGGGGGGGGGGGGGGGGGGGGGGGGGGGGGGGGGGGGGGGGGGGGGGGGGGGGGGGGGGGGGGGGGGGGGGGGGGGGGGGGGGGGGGGGGGGGGGGGGGGGGGGGGGGGGGGGGGGGGGGGGGGGGGGGGGGGGGGGGGGGGGGGGGGGGGGGGGGGGGGGGGGGGGGGGGGGGGGGGGGGGGGGGGGGGGGGGGGGGGGGGGGGGGGGGGGGGGGGGGGGGGGGGGGGGGGGGGGGGGGGGGGGGGGGGGGGGGGGGGGGGGGGGGGGGGGGGGGGGGGGGGGGGGGGGGGGGGGGGGGGGGGGGGGGGGGGGGGGGGGGGGGGGGGGGGGGGGGGGGGGGGGGGGGGGGGGGGGGGGGGGGGGGGGGGGGGGGGGGGGGGGGGGGGGGGGGGGGGGGGGGGGGGGGGGGGGGGGGGGGGGGGGGGGGGGGGGGGGGGGGGGGGGGGGGGGGGGGGGGGGGGGGGGGGGGGGGGGGGGGGGGGGGGGGGGGGGGGGGGGGGGGGGGGGGGGGGGGGGGGGGGGGGGGGGGGGGGGGGGGGGGGGGGGGGGGGGGGGGGGGGGGGGGGGGGGGGGGGGGGGGGGGGGGGGGGGGGGGGGGGGGGGGGGGGGGGGGGGGGGGGGGGGGGGGGGGGGGGGGGGGGGGGGGGGGGGGGGGGGGGGGGGGGGGGGGGGGGGGGGGGGGGGGGGGGGGGGGGGGGGGGGGGGGGGGGGGGGGGGGGGGGGGGGGGGGGGGGGGGGGGGGGGGGGGGGGGGGGGGGGGGGGGGGGGGGGGGGGGGGGGGGGGGGGGGGGGGGGGGGGGGGGGGGGGGGGGGGGGGGGGGGGGGGGGGGGGGGGGGGGGGGGGGGGGGGGGGGGGGGGGGGGGGGGGGTGGGGGGGGGGGGGGGGGGGGGGGGGGGGGGGGGGGGGGGGGGGGGGGGGGGGGGGGGGGGGGGGGGGGGGGGGGGGGGGGGGGGGGGGGGGGGGGGGGGGGGGGGGGGGGGGGGGGGGGGGGGGGGGGGGGGGGGGGGGGGGGGGGGGGGGGGGGGGGGGGGGGGGGGGGGGGGGGGGGGGGGGGGGGGGGGGGGGGGGGGGGGGGGGGGGGGGGGGGGGGGGGGGGGGGGGGGGGGGGGGGGGGGGGGGGGGGGGGGGGGGGGGGGGGGGGGGGGGGGGGGGGGGGGGGGGGGGGGGGGGGGGGGGGGGGGGGGGGGGGGGGGGGGGGGGGGGGGGGGGGGGGGGGGGGGGGGGGGGGGGGGGGGGGGGGGGGGGGGGGGGGGGGGGGGGGGGGGGGGGGGGGGGGGGGGGGGGGGGGGGGGGGGGGGGGGGGGGGGGGGGGGGGGGGGGGGGGGGGGGGGGGGGGGGGGGGGGGGGGGGGGGGGGGGGGGGGGGG
>NW_027117323.1:2500-32500 GCF_021436955.1 Diplodia seriata | reverse complement strand
GGGGGGGGGGGGGGGGGGGGGGGGGGGGGGGGGGGGGGGGGGGGGGGGGGGGGGGGGGGGGGGGGGGGGGGGGGGGGGGGGGGGGGGGGGGGGGGGGGGGGGGGGGGGGGGGGGGGGGGGGGGGGGGGGGGGGGGGGGGGGGGGGGGGGGGGGGGGGGGGGGGGGGGGGGGGGGGGGGGGGGGGGGGGGGGGGGGGGGGGGGGGGGGGGGGGGGGGGGGGGGGGGGGGGGGGGGGGGGGGGGGGGGGGGGGGGGGGGGGGGGGGGGGGGGGGGGGGGGGGGGGGGGGGGGGGGGGGGGGGGGGGGGGGGGGGGGGGGGGGGGGGGGGGGGGGGGGGGGGGGGGGGGGGGGGGGGGGGGGGGGGGGGGGGGGGGGGGGGGGGGGGGGGGGGGGGGGGGGGGGGGGGGGGGGGGGGGGGGGGGGGGGGGGGGGGGGGGGGGGGGGGGGGGGGGGGGGGGGGGGGGGGGGGGGGGGGGGGGGGGGGGGGGGGGGGGGGGGGGGGGGGGGGGGGGGGGGGGGGGGGGGGGGGGGGGGGGGGGGGGGGGGGGGGGGGGGGGGGGGGGGGGGGGGGGGGGGGGGGGGGGGGGGGGGGGGGGGGGGGGGGGGGGGGGGGGGGGGGGGGGGGGGGGGGGGGGGGGGGGGGGGGGGGGGGGGGGGGGGGGGGGGGGGGGGGGGGGGGGGGGGGGGGGGGGGGGGGGGGGGGGGGGGGGGGGGGGGGGGGGGGGGGGGGGGGGGGGGGGGGGGGGGGGGGGGGGGGGGGGGGGGGGGGGGGGGGGGGGGGGGGGGGGGGGGGGGGGGGGGGGGGGGGGGGGGGGGGGGGGGGGGGGTGGGGGGGGGGGGGGGGGGGGGGGGGGGGGGGGGGGGGGGGGGGGGGGGGGGGGGGGGGGGGGGGGGGGGGGGGGGGGGGGGGGGGGGGGGGGGGGGGGGGGGGGGGGGGGGGGGGGGGGGGGGGGGGGGGGGGGGGGGGGGGGGGGGGGGGGGGGGGGGGGGGGGGGGGGGGGGGGGGGGGGGGGGGGGGGGGGGGGGGGGGGGGGGGGGGGGGGGGGGGGGGGGGGGGGGGGGGGGGGGGGGGGGGGGGGGGGGGGGGGGGGGGGGGGGGGGGGGGGGGGGGGGGGGGGGGGGGGGGGGGGGGGGGGGGGGGGGGGGGGGGGGGGGGGGGGGGGGGGGGGGGGGGGGGGGGGGGGGGGGGGGGGGGGGGGGGGGGGGGGGGGGGGGGGGGGGGGGGGGGGGGGGGGGGGGGGGGGGGGGGGGGGGGGGGGGGGGGGGGGGGGGGGGGGGGGGGGGGGGGGGGGGGGGGGGGGGGGGGGGGGGGGGGGGGGGGGGGGGGGGGGGGGGGGGGGGGGGGGGGGGGGGGGGGGGGGGGGGGGGGGGGGGGGGGGGGGGGGGGGGGGGGGGGGGGGGGGGGGGGGGGGGGGGGGGGGGGGGGGGGGGGGGGGGGGGGGGGGGGGGGGGGGGGGGGGGGGGGGGGGGGGGGGGGGGGGGGGGGGGGGGGGGGGGGGGGGGGGGGGGGGGGGGGGGGGGGGGGGGGGGGGGGGGGGGGGGGGGGGGGGGGGGGGGGGGGGGGGGGGGGGGGGGGGGGGGGGGGGGGGGGGGGGGGGGGGGGGGGGGGGGGGGGGGGGGGGGGGGGGGGGGGGGGGGGGGGGGGGGGGGGGGGGGGGGGGGGGGGGGGGGGGGGGGGGGGGGGGGGGGGGGGGGGGGGGGGGGGGGGGGGGGGGGGGGGGGGGGGGGGGGGGGGGGGGGGGGGGGGGGGGGGGGGGGGGGGGGGGGGGGGGGGGGGGGGGGGGGGGGGGGGGGGGGGGGGGGGGGGGGGGGGGGGGGGGGGGGGGGGGGGGGGGGGGGGGGGGGGGGGGGGGGGGGGGGGGGGGGGGGGGGGGGGGGGGGGGGGGGGGGGGGGGGGGGGGGGGGGGGGGGGGGGGGGGGGGGGGGGGGGGGGGGGGGGGGGGGGGGGGGGGGGGGGGGGGGGGGGGGGGGGGGGGGGGGGGGGGGGGGGGGGGGGGGGGGGGGGGGGGGGGGGGGGGGGGGGGGGGGGGGGGGGGGGGGGGGGGGGGGGGGGGGGGGGGGGGGGGGGGGGGGGGGGGGGGGGGGGGGGGGGGGGGGGGGGGGGGGGGGGGGGGGGGGGGGGGGGGGGGGGGGGGGGGGGGGGGGGGGGGGGGGGGGGGGGGGGGGGGGGGGGGGGGGGGGGGGGGGGGGGGGGGGGGGGGGGGGGGGGGGGGGGGGGGGGGGGGGGGGGGGGGGGGGGGGGGGGGGGGGGGGGGGGGGGGGGGGGGGGGGGGGGGGGGGGGGGGGGGGGGGGGGGGGGGGGGGGGGGGGGGGGGGGGGGGGGGGGGGGGGGGGGGGGGGGGGGGGGGGGGGGGGGGGGGGGGGGGGGGGGGGGGGGGGGGGGGGGGGGGGGGGGGGGGGGGGGGGGGGGGGGGGGGGGGGGGGGGGGGGGGGGGGGGGGGGGGGGGGGGGGGGGGGGGGGGGGGGGGGGGGGGGGGGGGGGGGGGGGGGGGGGGGGGGGGGGGGGGGGGGGGGGGGGGGGGGGGGGGGGGGGGGGGGGGGGGGGGGGGGGGGGGGGGGGGGGGGGGGGGGGGGGGGGGGGGGGGGGGGGGGGGGGGGGGGGGGGGGGGGGGGGGGGGGGGGGGGGGGGGGGGGGGGGGGGGGGGGGGGGGGGGGGGGGGGGGGGGGGGGGGGGGGGGGGGGGGGGGGGGGGGGGGGGGGGGGGGGGGGGGGGGGGGGGGGGGGGGGGGGGGGGGGGGGGGGGGGGGGGGGGGGGGGGGGGGGGGGGGGGGGGGGGGGGGGGGGGGGGGGGGGGGGGGGGGGGGGGGGGGGGGGGGGGGGGGGGGGGGGGTGGGGGGGGGGGGGGGGGGGGGGGGGGGGGGGGGGGGGGGGGGGGGGGGGGGGGGGGGGGGGGGGGGGGGGGGGGGGGGGGGGGGGGGGGGGGGGGGGGGGGGGGGGGGGGGGGGGGGGGGGGGGGGGGGGGGGGGGGGGGGGGGGGGGGGGGGGGGGGGGGGGGGGGGGGGGGGGGGGGGGGGGGGGGGGGGGGGGGGGGGGGGGGGGGGGGGGGGGGGGGGGGGGGGGGGGGGGGGGGGGGGGGGGGGGGGGGGGGGGGGGGGGGGGGGGGGGGGGGGGGGGGGGGGGGGGGGGGGGGGGGGGGGGGGGGGGGGGGGGGGGGGGGGGGGGGGGGGGGGGGGGGGGGGGGGGGGGGGGGGGGGGGGGGGGGGGGGGGGGGGGGGGGGGGGGGGGGGGGGGGGGGGGGGGGGGGGGGGGGGGGGGGGGGGGGGGGGGGGGGGGGGGGGGGGGGGGGGGGGGGGGGGGGGGGGGGGGGGGGGGGGGGGGGGGGGGGGGGGGGGGGGGGGGGGGGGGGGGGGGGGGGGGGGGGGGGGGGGGGGGGGGGGGGGGGGGGGGGGGGGGGGGGGGGGGGGGGTGGGGGGGGGGGGGGGGGGGGGGGGGGGGGGGGGGGGGGGGGGGGGGGGGGGGGGGGGGGGGGGGTGGGGGGGGGGGGGGGGGGGGGGGGGGGGGGGGGGGGGGGGGGGGGGGGGGGGGGGGGGGGGGGGGGGGGGGGGGGGGGGGGGGGGGGGGGGGGGGGGGGGGGGGGGGGGGGGGGGGGGGGGGGGGGGGGGGGGGGGGGGGGGGGGGGGGGGGGGGGGGGGGGGGGGGGGGGGGGGGGGGGGGGGGGGGGGGGGGGGGGGGGGGGGGGGGGGGGGGGGGGGGGGGGGGGGGGGGGGGGGGGGGGGGGGGGGGGGGGGGGGGGGGGGGGGGGGGGGGGGGGGGGGGGGGGGGGGGGGGGGGGGGGGGGGGGGGGGGGGGGGGGGGGGGGGGGGGGGGGGGGGGGGGGGGGGGGGGGGGGGGGGGGGGGGGGGGGGGGGGGGGGGGGGGGGGGGGGGGGGGGGGGGGGGGGGGGGGGGGGGGGGGGGGGGGGGGGGGGGGGGGGGGGGGGGGGGGGGGGGGGGGGGGGGGGGGGGGGGGGGGGGGGGGGGGGGGGGGGGGGGGGGGGGGGGGGGGGGGGGGGGGGGGGGGGGGGGGGGGGGGGGGGGGGGGGGGGGGGGGGGGGGGGGGGGGGGGGGGGGGGGGGGGGGGGGGGGGGGGGGGGGGGGGGGGGGGGGGGGGGGGGGGGGGGGGGGGGGGGGGGGGGGGGGGGGGGGGGGGGGGGGGGGGGGGGGGGGGGGGGGGGGGGGGGGGGGGGGGGGGGGGGGGGGGGGGGGGGGGGGGGGGGGGGGGGGGGGGGGGGGGGGGGGGGGGGGGGGGGGGGGGGGGGGGGGGGGGGGGGGGGGGGGGGGGGGGGGGGGGGGGGGGGGGGGGGGGGGGGGGGGGGGGGGGGGGGGGGGGGGGGGGGGGGGGGGGGGGGGGGGGGGGGGGGGGGGGGGGGGGGGGGGGGGGGGGGGGGGGGGGGGGGGGGGGGGGGGGGGGGGGGGGGGGGGGGGGGGGGGGGGGGGGGGGGGGGGGGGGGGGGGGGGGGGGGGGGGGGGGGGGGGGGGGGGGGGGGGGGGGGGGGGGGGGGGGGGGGGGGGGGGGGGGGGGGGGGGGGGGGGGGGGGGGGGGGGGGGGGGGGGGGGGGGGGGGGGGGGGGGGGGGGGGGGGGGGGGGGGGGGGGGGGGGGGGGGGGGGGGGGGGGGGGGGGGGGGGGGGGGGGGGGGGGGGGGGGGGGGGGGGGGGGGGGGGGGGGGGGGGGGGGGGGGGGGGGGGGGGGGGGGGGGGGGGGGGGGGGGGGGGGGGGGGGGGGGGGGGGGGGGGGGGGGGGGGGGGGGGGGGGGGGGGGGGGGGGGGGGGGGGGGGGGGGGGGGGGGGGGGGGGGGGGGGGGGGGGGGGGGGGGGGGGGGGGGGGGGGGGGGGGGGGGGGGGGGGGGGGGGGGGGGGGGGGGGGGGGGGGGGGGGGGGGGGGGGGGGGGGGGGGGGGGGGGGGGGGGGGGGGGGGGGGGGGGGGGGGGGGGGGGGGGGGGGGGGGGGGGGGGGGGGGGGGGGGGGGGGGGGGGGGGGGGGGGGGGGGGGGGGGGGGGGGGGGGGGGGGGGGGGGGGGGGGGGGGGGGGGGGGGGGGGGGGGGGGGGGGGGGGGGGGGGGGGGGGGGGGGGGGGGGGGGGGGGGGGGGGGGGGGGGGGGGGGGGGGGGGGGGGGGGGGGGGGGGGGGGGGGGGGGGGGGGGGGGGGGGGGGGGGGGGGGGGGGGGGGGGGGGGGGGGGGGGGGGGGGGGGGGGGGGGGGGGGGGGGGGGGGGGGGGGGGGGGGGGGGGGGGGGGGGGGGGGGGGGGGGGGGGGGGGGGGGGGGGGGGGGGGGGGGGGGGGGGGGGGGGGGGGGGGGGGGGGGGGGGGGGGGGGGGGGGGGGGGGGGGGGGGGGGGGGGGGGGGGGGGGGGGGGGGGGGGGGGGGGGGGGGGGGGGGGGGGGGGGGGGGGGGGGGGGGGGGGGGGGGGGGGGGGGGGGGGGGGGGGGGGGGGGGGGGGGGGGGGGGGGGGGGGGGGGGGGGGGGGGGGGGGGGGGGGGGGGGGGGGGGGGGGGGGGGGGGGGGGGGGGGGGGTGGGGGGGGGGGGGGGGGGGGGGGGGGGGGGGGGGGGGGGGGGGGGGGGGGGGGGGGGGGGGGGGGGGGGGGGGGGGGGGGGGGGGGGGGGGGGGGGGGGGGGGGGGGGGGGGGGGGGGGGGGGGGGGGGGGGGGGGGGGGGGGGGGGGGGGGGGGGGGGGGGGGGGGGGGGGGGGGGGGGGGGGGGGGGGGGGGGGGGGGGGGGGGGGGGGGGGGGGGGGGGGGGGGGGGGGGGGGGGGGGGGGGGGGGGGGGGGGGGGGGGGGGGGGGGGGGGGGGGGGGGGGGGGGGGGGGGGGGGGGGGGGGGGGGGGGGGGGGGGGGGGGGGGGGGGGGGGGGGGGGGGGGGGGGGGGGGGGGGGGGGGGGGGGGGGGGGGGGGGGGGGGGGGGGGGGGGGGGGGGGGGGGGGGGGGGGGGGGGGGGGGGGGGGGGGGGGGGGGGGGGGGGGGGGGGGGGGGGGGGGGGGGGGGGGGGGGGGGGGGGGGGGGGGGGGGGGGGGGGGGGGGGGGGGGGGGGGGGGGGGGGGGGGGGGGGGGGGGGGGGGGGGGGGGGGGGGGGGGGGGGGGGGGGGGGGGGGGGGGGGGGGGGGGGGGGGGGGGGGGGGGGGGGGGGGGGGGGGGGGGGGGGGGGGGGGGGGGGGGGGGGGGGGGGGGGGGGGGGGGGGGGGGGGGGGGGGGGGGGGGGGGGGGGGGGGGGGGGGGGGGGGGGGGGGGGGGGGGGGGGGGGGGGGGGGGGGGGGGGGGGGGGGGGGGGGGGGGGGGGGGGGGGGGGGGGGGGGGGGGGGGGGGGGGGGGGGGGGGGGGGGGGGGGGGGGGGGGGGGGGGGGGGGGGGGGGGGGGGGGGGGGGGGGGGGGGGGGGGGGGGGGGGGGGGGGGGGGGGGGGGGGGGGGGGGGGGGGGGGGGGGGGGGGGGGGGGGGGGGGGGGGGGGGGGGGGGGGGGGGGGGGGGGGGGGGGGGGGGGGGGGGGGGGGGGGGGGGGGGGGGGGGGGGGGGGGGGGGGGGGGGGGGGGGGGGGGGGGGGGGGGGGGGGGGGGGGGGGGGGGGGGGGGGGGGGGGGGGGGGGGGGGGGGGGGGGGGGGGGGGGGGGGGGGGGGGGGGGGGGGGGGGGGGGGGGGGGGGGGGGGGGGGGGGGGGGGGGGGGGGGGGGGGGGGGGGGGGGGGGGGGGGGGGGGGGGGGGGGGGGGGGGGGGGGGGGGGGGGGGGGGGGGGGGGGGGGGGGGGGGGGGGGGGGGGGGGGGGGGGGGGGGGGGGGGGGGGGGGGGGGGGGGGGGGGGGGGGGGGGGGGGGGGGGGGGGGGGGGGGGGGGGGGGGGGGGGGGGGGGGGGGGGGGGGGGGGGGGGGGGGGGGGGGGGGGGGGGGGGGGGGGGGGGGGGGGGGGGGGGGGGGGGGGGGGGGGGGGGGGGGGGGGGGGGGGGGGGGGGGGGGGGGGGGGGGGGGGGGGGGGGGGGGGGGGGGGGGGGGGGGGGGGGGGGGGGGGGGGGGGGGGGGGGGGGGGGGGGGGGGGGGGGGGGGGGGGGGGGGGGGGGGGGGGGGGGGGGGGGGGGGGGGGGGGGGGGGGGGGGGGGGGGGGGGGGGGGGGGGGGGGGGGGGGGGGGGGGGGGGGGGGGGGGGGGGGGGGGGGGGGGGGGGGGGGGGGGGGGGGGGGGGGGGGGGGGGGGGGGGGGGGGGGGGGGGGGGGGGGGGGGGGGGGGGGGGGGGGGGGGGGGGGGGGGGGGGGGGGGGGGGGGGGGGGGGGGGGGGGGGGGGGGGGGGGGGGGGGGGGGGGGGGGGGGGGGGGGGGGGGGGGGGGGGGGGGGGGGGGGGGGGGGGGGGGGGGGGGGGGGGGGGGGGGGGGGGGGGGGGGGGGGGGGGGGGGGGGGGGGGGGGGGGGGGGGGGGGGGGGGGGGGGGGGGGGGGGGGGGGGGGGGGGGGGGGGGGGGGGGGGGGGGGGGGGGGGGGGGGGGGGGGGGGGGGGGGGGGGGGGGGGGGGGGGGGGGGGGGGGGGGGGGGGGGGGGGGGGGGGGGGGGGGGGGGGGGGGGGGGGGGGGGGGGGGGGGGGGGGGGGGGGGGGGGGGGGGGGGGGGGGGGGGGGGGGGGGGGGGGGGGGGGGGGGGGGGGGGGGGGGGGGGGGGGGGGGGGGGGGGGGGGGGGGGGGGGGGGGGGGGGGGGGGGGGGGGGGGGGGGGGGGGGGGGGGGGGGGGGGGGGGGGGGGGGGGGGGGGGGGGGGGGGGGGGGGGGGGGGGGGGGGGGGGGGGGGGGGGGGGGGGGGGGGGGGGGGGGGGGGGGGGGGGGGGGGGGGGGGGGGGGGGGGGGGGGGGGGGGGGGGGGGGGGGGGGGGGGGGGGGGGGGGGGGGGGGGGGGGGGGGGGGGGGGGGGGGGGGGGGGGGGGGGGGGGGGGGGGGGGGGGGGGGGGGGGGGGGGGGGGGGGGGGGGGGGGGGGGGGGGGGGGGGGGGGGGGGGGGGGGGGGGGGGGGGGGGGGGGGGGGGGGGGGGGGGGGGGGGGGGGGGGGGGGGGGGGGGGGGGGGGGGGGGGGGGGGGGGGGGGGGGGGGGGGGGGGGGGGGGGGGGGGGGGGGGGGGGGGGGGGGGGGGGGGGGGGGGGGGGGGGGGGGGGGGGGGGGGGGGGGGGGGGGGGGGGGGGGGGGGGGGGGGGGGGGGGGGGGGGGGGGGGGGGGGGGGGGGGGGGGGGGGGGGGGGGGGGGGGGGGGGGGGGGGGGGGGGGGGGGGGGGGGGGGGGGGGGGGGGGGGGGGGGGGGGGGGGGGGGGGGGGGGGGGGGGGGGGGGGGGGGGGGGGGGGGGGGGGGGGGGGGGGGGGGGGGGGGGGGGGGGGGGGGGGGGGGGGGGGGGGGGGGGGGGGGGGGGGGGGGGGGGGGGGGGGGGGGGGGGGGGGGGGGGGGGGGGGGGGGGGGGGGGGGGGGGGGGGGGGGGGGGGGGGGGGGGGGGGGGGGGGGGGGGGGGGGGGGGGGGGGGGGGGGGGGGGGGGGGGGGGGGGGGGGGGGGGGGGGGGGGGGGGGGGGGGGGGGGGGGGGGGGGGGGGGGGGGGGGGGGGGGGGGGGGGGGGGGGGGGGGGGGGGGGGGGGGGGGGGGGGGGGGGGGGGGGGGGGGGGGGGGGGGGGGGGGGGGGGGGGGGGGGGGGGGGGGGGGGGGGGGGGGGGGGGGGGGGGGGGGGGGGGGGGGGGGGGGGGGGGGGGGGGGGGGGGGGGGGGGGGGGGGGGGGGGGGGGGGGGGGGGGGGGGGGGGGGGGGGGGGGGGGGGGGGGGGGGGGGGGGGGGGGGGGGGGGGGGGGGGGGGGGGGGGGGGGGGGGGGGGGGGGGGGGGGGGGGGGGGGGGGGGGGGGGGGGGGGGGGGGGGGGGGGGGGGGGGGGGGGGGGGGGGGGGGGGGGGGGGGGGGGGGGGGGGGGGGGGGGGGGGGGGGGGGGGGGGGGGGGGGGGGGGGGGGGGGGGGGGGGGGGGGGGGGGGGGGGGGGGGGGGGGGGGGGGGGGGGGGGGGGGGGGGGGGGGGGGGGGGGGGGGGGGGGGGGGGGGGGGGGGGGGGGGGGGGGGGGGGGGGGGGGGGGGGGGGGGGGGGGGGGGGGGGGGGGGGGGGGGGGGGGGGGGGGGGGGGGGGGGGGGGGGGGGGGGGGGGGGGGGGGGGGGGGGGGGGGGGGGGGGGGGGGGGGGGGGGGGGGGGGGGGGGGGGGGGGGGGGGGGGGGGGGGGGGGGGGGGGGGGGGGGGGGGGGGGGGGGGGGGGGGGGGGGGGGGGGGGGGGGGGGGGGGGGGGGGGGGGGGGGGGGGGGGGGGGGGGGGGGGGGGGGGGGGGGGGGGGGGGGGGGGGGGGGGGGGGGGGGGGGGGGGGGGGGGGGGGGGGGGGGGGGGGGGGGGGGGGGGGGGGGGGGGGGGGGGGGGGGGGGGGGGGGGGGGGGGGGGGGGGGGGGGGGGGGGGGGGGGGGGGGGGGGGGGGGGGGGGGGGGGGGGGGGGGGGGGGGGGGGGGGGGGGGGGGGGGGGGGGGGGGGGGGGGGGGGGGGGGGGGGGGGGGGGGGGGGGGGGGGGGGGGGGGGGGGGGGGGGGGGGGGGGGGGGGGGGGGGGGGGGGGGGGGGGGGGGGGGGGGGGGGGGGGGGGGGGGGGGGGGGGGGGGGGGGGGGGGGGGGGGGGGGGGGGGGGGGGGGGGGGGGGGGGGGGGGGGGGGGGGGGGGGGGGGGGGGGGGGGGGGGGGGGGGGGGGGGGGGGGGGGGGGGGGGGGGGGGGGGGGGGGGGGGGGGGGGGGGGGGGGGGGGGGGGGGGGGGGGGGGGGGGGGGGGGGGGGGGGGGGGGGGGGGGGGGGGGGGGGGGGGGGGGGGGGGGGGGGGGGGGGGGGGGGGGGGGGGGGGGGGGGGGGGGGGGGGGGGGGGGGGGGGGGGGGGGGGGGGGGGGGGGGGGGGGGGGGGGGGGGGGGGGGGGGGGGGGGGGGGGGGGGGGGGGGGGGGGGGGGGGGGGGGGGGGGGGGGGGGGGGGGGGGGGGGGGGGGGGGGGGGGGGGGGGGGGGGGGGGGGGGGGGGGGGGGGGGGGGGGGGGGGGGGGGGGGGGGGGGGGGGGGGGGGGGGGGGGGGGGGGGGGGGGGGGGGGGGGGGGGGGGGGGGGGGGGGGGGGGGGGGGGGGGGGGGGGGGGGGGGGGGGGGGGGGGGGGGGGGGGGGGGGGGGGGGGGGGGGGGGGGGGGGGGGGGGGGGGGGGGGGGGGGGGGGGGGGGGGGGGGGGGGGGGGGGGGGGGGGGGGGGGGGGGGGGGGGGGGGGGGGGGGGGGGGGGGGGGGGGGGGGGGGGGGGGGGGGGGGGGGGGGGGGGGGGGGGGGGGGGGGGGGGGGGGGGGGGGGGGGGGGGGGGGGGGGGGGGGGGGGGGGGGGGGGGGGGGGGGGGGGGGGGGGGGGGGGGGGGGGGGGGGGGGGGGGGGGGGGGGGGGGGGGGGGGGGGGGGGGGGGGGGGGGGGGGGGGGGGGGGGGGGGGGGGGGGGGGGGGGGGGGGGGGGGGGGGGGGGGGGGGGGGGGGGGGGGGGGGGGGGGGGGGGGGGGGGGGGGGGGGGGGGGGGGGGGGGGGGGGGGGGGGGGGGGGGGGGGGGGGGGGGGGGGGGGGGGGGGGGGGGGGGGGGGGGGGGGGGGGGGGGGGGGGGGGGGGGGGGGGGGGGGGGGGGGGGGGGGGGGGGGGGGGGGGGGGGGGGGGGGGGGGGGGGGGGGGGGGGGGGGGGGGGGGGGGGGGGGGGGGGGGGGGGGGGGGGGGGGGGGGGGGGGGGGGGGGGGGGGGGGGGGGGGGGGGGGGGGGGGGGGGGGGGGGGGGGGGGGGGGGGGGGGGGGGGGGGGGGGGGGGGGGGGGGGGGGGGGGGGGGGGGGGGGGGGGGGGGGGGGGGGGGGGGGGGGGGGGGGGGGGGGGGGGGGGGGGGGGGGGGGGGGGGGGGGGGGGGGGGGGGGGGGGGGGGGGGGGGGGGGGGGGGGGGGGGGGGGGGGGGGGGGGGGGGGGGGGGGGGGGGGGGGGGGGGGGGGGGGGGGGGGGGGGGGGGGGGGGGGGGGGGGGGGGGGGGGGGGGGGGGGGGGGGGGGGGGGGGGGGGGGGGGGGGGGGGGGGGGGGGGGGGGGGGGGGGGGGGGGGGGGGGGGGGGGGGGGGGGGGGGGGGGGGGGGGGGGGGGGGGGGGGGGGGGGGGGGGGGGGGGGGGGGGGGGGGGGGGGGGGGGGGGGGGGGGGGGGGGGGGGGGGGGGGGGGGGGGGGGGGGGGGGGGGGGGGGGGGGGGGGGGGGGGGGGGGGGGGGGGGGGGGGGGGGGGGGGGGGGGGGGGGGGGGGGGGGGGGGGGGGGGGGGGGGGGGGGGGGGGGGGGGGGGGGGGGGGGGGGGGGGGGGGGGGGGGGGGGGGGGGGGGGGGGGGGGGGGGGGGGGGGGGGGGGGGGGGGGGGGGGGGGGGGGGGGGGGGGGGGGGGGGGGGGGGGGGGGGGGGGGGGGGGGGGGGGGGGGGGGGGGGGGGGGGGGGGGGGGGGGGGGGGGGGGGGGGGGGGGGGGGGGGGGGGGGGGGGGGGGGGGGGGGGGGGGGGGGGGGGGGGGGGGGGGGGGGGGGGGGGGGGGGGGGGGGGGGGGGGGGGGGGGGGGGGGGGGGGGGGGGGGGGGGGGGGGGGGGGGGGGGGGGGGGGGGGGGGGGGGGGGGGGGGGGGGGGGGGGGGGGGGGGGGGGGGGGGGGGGGGGGGGGGGGGGGGGGGGGGGGGGGGGGGGGGGGGGGGGGGGGGGGGGGGGGGGGGGGGGGGGGGGGGGGGGGGGGGGGGGGGGGGGGGGGGGGGGGGGGGGGGGGGGGGGGGGGGGGGGGGGGGGGGGGGGGGGGGGGGGGGGGGGGGGGGGGGGGGGGGGGGGGGGGGGGGGGGGGGGGGGGGGGGGGGGGGGGGGGGGGGGGGGGGGGGGGGGGGGGGGGGGGGGGGGGGGGGGGGGGGGGGGGGGGGGGGGGGGGGGGGGGGGGGGGGGGGGGGGGGGGGGGGGGGGGGGGGGGGGGGGGGGGGGGGGGGGGGGGGGGGGGGGGGGGGGGGGGGGGGGGGGGGGGGGGGGGGGGGGGGGGGGGGGGGGGGGGGGGGGGGGGGGGGGGGGGGGGGGGGGGGGGGGGGGGGGGGGGGGGGGGGGGGGGGGGGGGGGGGGGGGGGGGGGGGGGGGGGGGGGGGGGGGGGGGGGGGGGGGGGGGGGGGGGGGGGGGGGGGGGGGGGGGGGGGGGGGGGGGGGGGGGGGGGGGGGGGGGGGGGGGGGGGGGGGGGGGGGGGGGGGGGGGGGGGGGGGGGGGGGGGGGGGGGGGGGGGGGGGGGGGGGGGGGGGGGGGGGGGGGGGGGGGGGGGGGGGGGGGGGGGGGGGGGGGGGGGGGGGGGGGGGGGGGGGGGGGGGGGGGGGGGGGGGGGGGGGGGGGGGGGGGGGGGGGGGGGGGGGGGGGGGGGGGGGGGGGGGGGGGGGGGGGGGGGGGGGGGGGGGGGGGGGGGGGGGGGGGGGGGGGGGGGGGGGGGGGGGGGGGGGGGGGGGGGGGGGGGGGGGGGGGGGGGGGGGGGGGGGGGGGGGGGGGGGGGGGGGGGGGGGGGGGGGGGGGGGGGGGGGGGGGGGGGGGGGGGGGGGGGGGGGGGGGGGGGGGGGGGGGGGGGGGGGGGGGGGGGGGGGGGGGGGGGGGGGGGGGGGGGGGGGGGGGGGGGGGGGGGGGGGGGGGGGGGGGGGGGGGGGGGGGGGGGGGGGGGGGGGGGGGGGGGGGGGGGGGGGGGGGGGGGGGGGGGGGGGGGGGGGGGGGGGGGGGGGGGGGGGGGGGGGGGGGGGGGGGGGGGGGGGGGGGGGGGGGGGGGGGGGGGGGGGGGGGGGGGGGGGGGGGGGGGGGGGGGGGGGGGGGGGGGGGGGGGGGGGGGGGGGGGGGGGGGGGGGGGGGGGGGGGGGGGGGGGGGGGGGGGGGGGGGGGGGGGGGGGGGGGGGGGGGGGGGGGGGGGGGGGGGGGGGGGGGGGGGGGGGGGGGGGGGGGGGGGGGGGGGGGGGGGGGGGGGGGGGGGGGGGGGGGGGGGGGGGGGGGGGGGGGGGGGGGGGGGGGGGGGGGGGGGGGGGGGGGGGGGGGGGGGGGGGGGGGGGGGGGGGGGGGGGGGGGGGGGGGGGGGGGGGGGGGGGGGGGGGGGGGGGGGGGGGGGGGGGGGGGGGGGGGGGGGGGGGGGGGGGGGGGGGGGGGGGGGGGGGGGGGGGGGGGGGGGGGGGGGGGGGGGGGGGGGGGGGGGGGGGGGGGGGGGGGGGGGGGGGGGGGGGGGGGGGGGGGGGGGGGGGGGGGGGGGGGGGGGGGGGGGGGGGGGGGGGGGGGGGGGGGGGGGGGGGGGGGGGGGGGGGGGGGGGGGGGGGGGGGGGGGGGGGGGGGGGGGGGGGGGGGGGGGGGGGGGGGGGGGGGGGGGGGGGGGGGGGGGGGGGGGGGGGGGGGGGGGGGGGGGGGGGGGGGGGGGGGGGGGGGGGGGGGGGGGGGGGGGGGGGGGGGGGGGGGGGGGGGGGGGGGGGGGGGGGGGGGGGGGGGGGGGGGGGGGGGGGGGGGGGGGGGGGGGGGGGGGGGGGGGGGGGGGGGGGGGGGGGGGGGGGGGGGGGGGGGGGGGGGGGGGGGGGGGGGGGGGGGGGGGGGGGGGGGGGGGGGGGGGGGGGGGGGGGGGGGGGGGGGGGGGGGGGGGGGGGGGGGGGGGGGGGGGGGGGGGGGGGGGGGGGGGGGGGGGGGGGGGGGGGGGGGGGGGGGGGGGGGGGGGGGGGGGGGGGGGGGGGGGGGGGGGGGGGGGGGGGGGGGGGGGGGGGGGGGGGGGGGGGGGGGGGGGGGGGGGGGGGGGGGGGGGGGGGGGGGGGGGGGGGGGGGGGGGGGGGGGGGGGGGGGGGGGGGGGGGGGGGGGGGGGGGGGGGGGGGGGGGGGGGGTGGGGGGGGGGGGGGGGGGGGGGGGGGGGGGGGGGGGGGGGGGGGGGGGGGGGGGGGGGGGGGGGGGGGGGGGGGGGGGGGGGGGGGGGGGGGGGGGGGGGGGGGGGGGGGGGGGGGGGGGGGGGGGGGGGGGGGGGGGGGGGGGGGGGGGGGGGGGGGGGGGGGGGGGGGGGGGGGGGGGGGGGGGGGGGGGGGGGGGGGGGGGGGGGGGGGGGGGGGGGGGGGGGGGGGGGGGGGGGGGGGGGGGGGGGGGGGGGGGGGGGGGGGGGGGGGGGGGGGGGGGGGGGGGGGGGGGGGGGGGGGGGGGGGGGGGGGGGGGGGGGGGGGGGGGGGGGGGGGGGGGGGGGGGGGGGGGGGGGGGGGGGGGGGGGGGGGGGGGGGGGGGGGGGGGGGGGGGGGGGGGGGGGGGGGGGGGGGGGGGGGGGGGGGGGGGGGGGGGGGGGGGGGGGGGGGGGGGGGGGGGGGGGGGGGGGGGGGGGGGGGGGGGGGGGGGGGGGGGGGGGGGGGGGGGGGGGGGGGGGGGGGGGGGGGGGGGGGGGGGGGGGGGGGGGGGGGGGGGGGGGGGGGGGGGGGGGGGGGGGGGGGGGGGGGGGGGGGGGGGGGGGGGGGGGGGGGGGGGGGGGGGGGGGGGGGGGGGGGGGGGGGGGGGGGGGGGGGGGGGGGGGGGGGGGGGGGGGGGGGGGGGGGGGGGGGGGGGGGGGGGGGGGGGGGGGGGGGGGGGGGGGGGGGGGGGGGGGGGGGGGGGGGGGGGGGGGGGGGGGGGGGGGGGGGGGGGGGGGGGGGGGGGGGGGGGGGGGGGGGGGGGGGGGGGGGGGGGGGGGGGGGGGGGGGGGGGGGGGGGGGGGGGGGGGGGGGGGGGGGGGGGGGGGGGGGGGGGGGGGGGGGGGGGGGGGGGGGGGGGGGGGGGGGGGGGGGGGGGGGGGGGGGGGGGGGGGGGGGGGGGGGGGGGGGGGGGGGGGGGGGGGGGGGGGGGGGGGGGGGGGGGGGGGGGGGGGGGGGGGGGGGGGGGGGGGGGGGGGGGGGGGGGGGGGGGGGGGGGGGGGGGGGGGGGGGGGGGGGGGGGGGGGGGGGGGGGGGGGGGGGGGGGGGGGGGGGGGGGGGGGGGGGGGGGGGGGGGGGGGGGGGGGGGGGGGGGGGGGGGGGGGGGGGGGGGGGGGGGGGGGGGGGGGGGGGGGGGGGGGGGGGGGGGGGGGGGGGGGGGGGGGGGGGGGGGGGGGGGGGGGGGGGGGGGGGGGGGGGGGGGGGGGGGGGGGGGGGGGGGGGGGGGGGGGGGGGGGGGGGGGGGGGGGGGGGGGGGGGGGGGGGGGGGGGGGGGGGGGGGGGGGGGGGGGGGGGGGGGGGGGGGGGGGGGGGGGGGGGGGGGGGGGGGGGGGGGGGGGGGGGGGGGGGGGGGGGGGGGGGGGGGGGGGGGGGGGGGGGGGGGGGGGGGGGGGGGGGGGGGGGGGGGGGGGGGGGGGGGGGGGGGGGGGGGGGGGGGGGGGGGGGGGGGGGGGGGGGGGGGGGGGGGGGGGGGGGGGGGGGGGGGGGGGGGGGGGGGGGGGGGGGGGGGGGGGGGGGGGGGGGGGGGGGGGGGGGGGGGGGGGGGGGGGGGGGGGGGGGGGGGGGGGGGGGGGGGGGGGGGGGGGGGGGGGGGGGGGGGGGGGGGGGGGGGGGGGGGGGGGGGGGGGGGGGGGGGGGGGGGGGGGGGGGGGGGGGGGGGGGGGGGGGGGGGGGGGGGGGGGGGGGGGGGGGGGGGGGGGGGGGGGGGGGGGGGGGGGGGGGGGGGGGGGGGGGGGGGGGGGGGGGGGGGGGGGGGGGGGGGGGGGGGGGGGGGGGGGGGGGGGGGGGGGGGGGGGGGGGGGGGGGGGGGGGGGGGGGGGGGGGGGGGGGGGGGGGGGGGGGGGGGGGGGGGGGGGGGGGGGGGGGGGGGGGGGGGGGGGGGGGGGGGGGGGGGGGGGGGGGGGGGGGGGGGGGGGGGGGGGGGGGGGGGGGGGGGGGGGGGGGGGGGGGGGGGGGGGGGGGGGGGGGGGGGGGGGGGGGGGGGGGGGGGGGGGGGGGGGGGGGGGGGGGGGGGGGGGGGGGGGGGGGGGGGGGGGGGGGGGGGGGGGGGGGGGGGGGGGGGGGGGGGGGGGGGGGGGGGGGGGGGGGGGGGGGGGGGGGGGGGGGGGGGGGGGGGGGGGGGGGGGGGGGGGGGGGGGGGGGGGGGGGGGGGGGGGGGGGGGGGGGGGGGGGGGGGGGGGGGGGGGGGGGGGGGGGGGGGGGGGGGGGGGGGGGGGGGGGGGGGGGGGGGGGGGGGGGGGGGGGGGGGGGGGGGGGGGGGGGGGGGGGGGGGGGGGGGGGGGGGGGGGGGGGGGGGGGGGGGGGGGGGGGGGGGGGGGGGGGGGGGGGGGGGGGGGGGGGGGGGGGGGGGGGGGGGGGGGGGGGGGGGGGGGGGGGGGGGGGGGGGGGGGGGGGGGGGGGGGGGGGGGGGGGGGGGGGGGGGGGGGGGGGGGGGGGGGGGGGGGGGGGGGGGGGGGGGGGGGGGGGGGGGGGGGGGGGGGGGGGGGGGGGGGGGGGGGGGGGGGGGGGGGGGGGGGGGGGGGGGGGGGGGGGGGGGGGGGGGGGGGGGGGGGGGGGGGGGGGGGGGGGGGGGGGGGGGGGGGGGGGGGGGGGGGGGGGGGGGGGGGGGGGGGGGGGGGGGGGGGGGGGGGGGGGGGGGGGGGGGGGGGGGGGGGGGGGGGGGGGGGGGGGGGGGGGGGGGGGGGGGGGGGGGGGGGGGGGGGGGGGGGGGGGGGGGGGGGGGGGGGGGGGGGGGGGGGGGGGGGGGGGGGGGGGGGGGGGGGGGGGGGGGGGGGGGGGGGGGGGGGGGGGGGGGGGGGGGGGGGGGGGGGGGGGGGGGGGGGGGGGGGGGGGGGGGGGGGGGGGGGGGGGGGGGGGGGGGGGGGGGGGGGGGGGGGGGGGGGGGGGGGGGGGGGGGGGGGGGGGGGGGGGGGGGGGGGGGGGGGGGGGGGGGGGGGGGGGGGGGGGGGGGGGGGGGGGGGGGGGGGGGGGGGGGGGGGGGGGGGGGGGGGGGGGGGGGGGGGGGGGGGGGGGGGGGGGGGGGGGGGGGGGGGGGGGGGGGGGGGGGGGGGGGGGGGGGGGGGGGGGGGGGGGGGGGGGGGGGGGGGGGGGGGGGGGGGGGGGGGGGGGGGGGGGGGGGGGGGGGGGGGGGGGGGGGGGGGGGGGGGGGGGGGGGGGGGGGGGGGGGGGGGGGGGGGGGGGGGGGGGGGGGGGGGGGGGGGGGGGGGGGGGGGGGGGGGGGGGGGGGGGGGGGGGGGGGGGGGGGGGGGGGGGGGGGGGGGGGGGGGGGGGGGGGGGGGGGGGGGGGGGGGGGGGGGGGGGGGGGGGGGGGGGGGGGGGGGGGGGGGGGGGGGGGGGGGGGGGGGGGGGGGGGGGGGGGGGGGGGGGGGGGGGGGGGGGGGGGGGGGGGGGGGGGGGGGGGGGGGGGGGGGGGGGGGGGGGGGGGGGGGGGGGGGGGGGGGGGGGGGGGGGGGGGGGGGGGGGGGGGGGGGGGGGGGGGGGGGGGGGGGGGGGGGGGGGGGGGGGGGGGGGGGGGGGGGGGGGGGGGGGGGGGGGGGGGGGGGGGGGGGGGGGGGGGGGGGGGGGGGGGGGGGGGGGGGGGGGGGGGGGGGGGGGGGGGGGGGGGGGGGGGGGGGGGGGGGGGGGGGGGGGGGGGGGGGGGGGGGGGGGGGGGGGGGGGGGGGGGGGGGGGGGGGGGGGGGGGGGGGGGGGGGGGGGGGGGGGGGGGGGGGGGGGGGGGGGGGGGGGGGGGGGGGGGGGGGGGGGGGGGGGGGGGGGGGGGGGGGGGGGGGGGGGGGGGGGGGGGGGGGGGGGGGGGGGGGGGGGGGGGGGGGGGGGGGGGGGGGGGGGGGGGGGGGGGGGGGGGGGGGGGGGGGGGGGGGGGGGGGGGGGGGGGGGGGGGGGGGGGGGGGGGGGGGGGGGGGGGGGGGGGGGGGGGGGGGGGGGGGGGGGGGGGGGGGGGGGGGGGGGGGGGGGGGGGGGGGGGGGGGGGGGGGGGGGGGGGGGGGGGGGGGGGGGGGGGGGGGGGGGGGGGGGGGGGGGGGGGGGGGGGGGGGGGGGGGGGGGGGGGGGGGGGGGGGGGGGGGGGGGGGGGGGGGGGGGGGGGGGGGGGGGGGGGGGGGGGGGGGGGGGGGGGGGGGGGGGGGGGGGGGGGGGGGGGGGGGGGGGGGGGGGGGGGGGGGGGGGGGGGGGGGGGGGGGGGGGGGGGGGGGGGGGGGGGGGGGGGGGGGGGGGGGGGGGGGGGGGGGGGGGGGGGGGGGGGGGGGGGGGGGGGGGGGGGGGGGGGGGGGGGGGGGGGGGGGGGGGGGGGGGGGGGGGGGGGGGGGGGGGGGGGGGGGGGGGGGGGGGGGGGGGGGGGGGGGGGGGGGGGGGGGGGGGGGGGGGGGGGGGGGGGGGGGGGGGGGGGGGGGGGGGGGGGGGGGGGGGGGGGGGGGGGGGGGGGGGGGGGGGGGGGGGGGGGGGGGGGGGGGGGGGGGGGGGGGGGGGGGGGGGGGGGGGGGGGGGGGGGGGGGGGGGGGGGGGGGGGGGGGGGGGGGGGGGGGGGGGGGGGGGGGGGGGGGGGGGGGGGGGGGGGGGGGGGGGGGGGGGGGGGGGGGGGGGGGGGGGGGGGGGGGGGGGGGGGGGGGGGGGGGGGGGGGGGGGGGGGGGGGGGGGGGGGGGGGGGGGGGGGGGGGGGGGGGGGGGGGGGGGGGGGGGGGGGGGGGGGGGGGGGGGGGGGGGGGGGGGGGGGGGGGGGGGGGGGGGGGGGGGGGGGGGGGGGGGGGGGGGGGGGGGGGGGGGGGGGGGGGGGGGGGGGGGGGGGGGGGGGGGGGGGGGGGGGGGGGGGGGGGGGGGGGGGGGGGGGGGGGGGGGGGGGGGGGGGGGGGGGGGGGGGGGGGGGGGGGGGGGGGGGGGGGGGGGGGGGGGGGGGGGGGGGGGGGGGGGGGGGGGGGGGGGGGGGGGGGGGGGGGGGGGGGGGGGGGGGGGGGGGGGGGGGGGGGGGGGGGGGGGGGGGGGGGGGGGGGGGGGGGGGGGGGGGGGGGGGGGGGGGGGGGGGGGGGGGGGGGGGGGGGGGGGGGGGGGGGGGGGGGGGGGGGGGGGGGGGGGGGGGGGGGGGGGGGGGGGGGGGGGGGGGGGGGGGGGGGGGGGGGGGGGGGGGGGGGGGGGGGGGGGGGGGGGGGGGGGGGGGGGGGGGGGGGGGGGGGGGGGGGGGGGGGGGGGGGGGGGGGGGGGGGGGGGGGGGGGGGGGGGGGGGGGGGGGGGGGGGGGGGGGGGGGGGGGGGGGGGGGGGGGGGGGGGGGGGGGGGGGGGGGGGGGGGGGGGGGGGGGGGGGGGGGGGGGGGGGGGGGGGGGGGGGGGGGGGGGGGGGGGGGGGGGGGGGGGGGGGGGGGGGGGGGGGGGGGGGGGGGGGGGGGGGGGGGGGGGGGGGGGGGGGGGGGGGGGGGGGGGGGGGGGGGGGGGGGGGGGGGGGGGGGGGGGGGGGGGGGGGGGGGGGGGGGGGGGGGGGGGGGGGGGGGGGGGGGGGGGGGGGGGGGGGGGGGGGGGGGGGGGGGGGGGGGGGGGGGGGGGGGGGGGGGGGGGGGGGGGGGGGGGGGGGGGGGGGGGGGGGGGGGGGGGGGGGGGGGGGGGGGGGGGGGGGGGGGGGGGGGGGGGGGGGGGGGGGGGGGGGGGGGGGGGGGGGGGGGGGGGGGGGGGGGGGGGGGGGGGGGGGGGGGGGGGGGGGGGGGGGGGGGGGGGGGGGGGGGGGGGGGGGGGGGGGGGGGGGGGGGGGGGGGGGGGGGGGGGGGGGGGGGGGGGGGGGGGGGGGGGGGGGGGGGGGGGGGGGGGGGGGGGGGGGGGGGGGGGGGGGGGGGGGGGGGGGGGGGGGGGGGGGGGGGGGGGGGGGGGGGGGGGGGGGGGGGGGGGGGGGGGGGGGGGGGGGGGGGGGGGGGGGGGGGGGGGGGGGGGGGGGGGGGGGGGGGGGGGGGGGGGGGGGGGGGGGGGGGGGGGGGGGGGGGGGGGGGGGGGGGGGGGGGGGGGGGGGGGGGGGGGGGGGGGGGGGGGGGGGGGGGGGGGGGGGGGGGGGGGGGGGGGGGGGGGGGGGGGGGGGGGGGGGGGGGGGGGGGGGGGGGGGGGGGGGGGGGGGGGGGGGGGGGGGGGGGGGGGGGGGGGGGGGGGGGGGGGGGGGGGGGGGGGGGGGGGGGGGGGGGGGGGGGGGGGGGGGGGGGGGGGGGGGGGGGGGGGGGGGGGGGGGGGGGGGGGGGGGGGGGGGGGGGGGGGGGGGGGGGGGGGGGGGGGGGGGGGGGGGGGGGGGGGGGGGGGGGGGGGGGGGGGGGGGGGGGGGGGGGGGGGGGGGGGGGGGGGGGGGGGGGGGGGGGGGGGGGGGGGGGGGGGGGGGGGGGGGGGGGGGGGGGGGGGGGGGGGGGGGGGGGGGGGGGGGGGGGGGGGGGGGGGGGGGGGGGGGGGGGGGGGGGGGGGGGGGGGGGGGGGGGGGGGGGGGGGGGGGGGGGGGGGGGGGGGGGGGGGGGGGGGGGGGGGGGGGGGGGGGGGGGGGGGGGGGGGGGGGGGGGGGGGGGGGGGGGGGGGGGGGGGGGGGGGGGGGGGGGGGGGGGGGGGGGGGGGGGGGGGGGGGGGGGGGGGGGGGGGGGGGGGGGGGGGGGGGGGGGGGGGGGGGGGGGGGGGGGGGGGGGGGGGGGGGGGGGGGGGGGGGGGGGGGGGGGGGGGGGGGGGGGGGGGGGGGGGGGGGGGGGGGGGGGGGGGGGGGGGGGGGGGGGGGGGGGGGGGGGGGGGGGGGGGGGGGGGGGGGGGGGGGGGGGGGGGGGGGGGGGGGGGGGGGGGGGGGGGGGGGGGGGGGGGGGGGGGGGGGGGGGGGGGGGGGGGGGGGGGGGGGGGGGGGGGGGGGGGGGGGGGGGGGGGGGGGGGGGGGGGGGGGGGGGGGGGGGGGGGGGGGGGGGGGGGGGGGGGGGGGGGGGGGGGGGGGGGGGGGGGGGGGGGGGGGGGGGGGGGGGGGGGGGGGGGGGGGGGGGGGGGGGGGGGGGGGGGGGGGGGGGGGGGGGGGGGGGGGGGGGGGGGGGGGGGGGGGGGGGGGGGGGGGGGGGGGGGGGGGGGGGGGGGGGGGGGGGGGGGGGGGGGGGGGGGGGGGGGGGGGGGGGGGGGGGGGGGGGGGGGGGGGGGGGGGGGGGGGGGGGGGGGGGGGGGGGGGGGGGGGGGGGGGGGGGGGGGGGGGGGGGGGGGGGGGGGGGGGGGGGGGGGGGGGGGGGGGGGGGGGGGGGGGGGGGGGGGGGGGGGGGGGGGGGGGGGGGGGGGGGGGGGGGGGGGGGGGGGGGGGGGGGGGGGGGGGGGGGGGGGGGGGGGGGGGGGGGGGGGGGGGGGGGGGGGGGGGGGGGGGGGGGGGGGGGGGGGGGGGGGGGGGGGGGGGGGGGGGGGGGGGGGGGGGGGGGGGGGGGGGGGGGGGGGGGGGGGGGGGGGGGGGGGGGGGGGGGGGGGGGGGGGGGGGGGGGGGGGGGGGGGGGGGGGGGGGGGGGGGGGGGGGGGGGGGGGGGGGGGGGGGGGGGGGGGGGGGGGGGGGGGGGGGGGGGGGGGGGGGGGGGGGGGGGGGGGGGGGGGGGGGGGGGGGGGGGGGGGGGGGGGGGGGGGGGGGGGGGGGGGGGGGGGGGGGGGGGGGGGGGGGGGGGGGGGGGGGGGGGGGGGGGGGGGGGGGGGGGGGGGGGGGGGGGGGGGGGGGGGGGGGGGGGGGGGGGGGGGGGGGGGGGGGGGGGGGGGGGGGGGGGGGGGGGGGGGGGGGGGGGGGGGGGGGGGGGGGGGGGGGGGGGGGGGGGGGGGGGGGGGGGGGGGGGGGGGGGGGGGGGGGGGGGGGGGGGGGGGGGGGGGGGGGGGGGGGGGGGGGGGGGGGGGGGGGGGGGGGGGGGGGGGGGGGGGGGGGGGGGGGGGGGGGGGGGGGGGGGGGGGGGGGGGGGGGGGGGGGGGGGGGGGGGGGGGGGGGGGGGGGGGGGGGGGGGGGGGGGGGGGGGGGGGGGGGGGGGGGGGGGGGGGGGGGGGGGGGGGGGGGGGGGGGGGGGGGGGGGGGGGGGGGGGGGGGGGGGGGGGGGGGGGGGGGGGGGGGGGGGGGGGGGGGGGGGGGGGGGGGGGGGGGGGGGGGGGGGGGGGGGGGGGGGGGGGGGGGGGGGGGGGGGGGGGGGGGGGGGGGGGGGGGGGGGGGGGGGGGGGGGGGGGGGGGGGGGGGGGGGGGGGGGGGGGGGGGGGGGGGGGGGGGGGGGGGGGGGGGGGGGGGGGGGGGGGGGGGGGGGGGGGGGGGGGGGGGGGGGGGGGGGGGGGGGGGGGGGGGGGGGGGGGGGGGGGGGGGGGGGGGGGGGGGGGGGGGGGGGGGGGGGGGGGGGGGGGGGGGGGGGGGGGGGGGGGGGGGGGGGGGGGGGGGGGGGGGGGGGGGGGGGGGGGGGGGGGGGGGGGGGGGGGGGGGGGGGGGGGGGGGGGGGGGGGGGGGGGGGGGGGGGGGGGGGGGGGGGGGGGGGGGGGGGGGGGGGGGGGGGGGGGGGGGGGGGGGGGGGGGGGGGGGGGGGGGGGGGGGGGGGGGGGGGGGGGGGGGGGGGGGGGGGGGGGGGGGGGGGGGGGGGGGGGGGGGGGGGGGGGGGGGGGGGGGGGGGGGGGGGGGGGGGGGGGGGGGGGGGGGGGGGGGGGGGGGGGGGGGGGGGGGGGGGGGGGGGGGGGGGGGGGGGGGGGGGGGGGGGGGGGGGGGGGGGGGGGGGGGGGGGGGGGGGGGGGGGGGGGGGGGGGGGGGGGGGGGGGGGGGGGGGGGGGGGGGGGGGGGGGGGGGGGGGGGGGGGGGGGGGGGGGGGGGGGGGGGGGGGGGGGGGGGGGGGGGGGGGGGGGGGGGGGGGGGGGGGGGGGGGGGGGGGGGGGGGGGGGGGGGGGGGGGGGGGGGGGGGGGGGGGGGGGGGGGGGGGGGGGGGGGGGGGGGGGGGGGGGGGGGGGGGGGGGGGGGGGGGGGGGGGGGGGGGGGGGGGGGGGGGGGGGGGGGGGGGGGGGGGGGGGGGGGGGGGGGGGGGGGGGGGGGGGGGGGGGGGGGGGGGGGGGGGGGGGGGGGGGGGGGGGGGGGGGGGGGGGGGGGGGGGGGGGGGGGGGGGGGGGGGGGGGGGGGGGGGGGGGGGGGGGGGGGGGGGGGGGGGGGGGGGGGGGGGGGGGGGGGGGGGGGGGGGGGGGGGGGGGGGGGGGGGGGGGGGGGGGGGGGGGGGGGGGGGGGGGGGGGGGGGGGGGGGGGGGGGGGGGGGGGGGGGGGGGGGGGGGGGGGGGGGGGGGGGGGGGGGGGGGGGGGGGGGGGGGGGGGGGGGGGGGGGGGGGGGGGGGGGGGGGGGGGGGGGGGGGGGGGGGGGGGGGGGGGGGGGGGGGGGGGGGGGGGGGGGGGGGGGGGGGGGGGGGGGGGGGGGGGGGGGGGGGGGGGGGGGGGGGGGGGGGGGGGGGGGGGGGGGGGGGGGGGGGGGGGGGGGGGGGGGGGGGGGGGGGGGGGGGGGGGGGGGGGGGGGGGGGGGGGGGGGGGGGGGGGGGGGGGGGGGGGGGGGGGGGGGGGGGGGGGGGGGGGGGGGGGGGGGGGGGGGGGGGGGGGGGGGGGGGGGGGGGGGGGGGGGGGGGGGGGGGGGGGGGGGGGGGGGGGGGGGGGGGGGGGGGGGGGGGGGGGGGGGGGGGGGGGGGGGGGGGGGGGGGGGGGGGGGGGGGGGGGGGGGGGGGGGGGGGGGGGGGGGGGGGGGGGGGGGGGGGGGGGGGGGGGGGGGGGGGGGGGGGGGGGGGGGGGGGGGGGGGGGGGGGGGGGGGGGGGGGGGGGGGGGGGGGGGGGGGGGGGGGGGGGGGGGGGGGGGGGGGGGGGGGGGGGGGGGGGGGGTGGGGGGGGGGGGGGGGGGGGGGGGGGGGGGGGGGGGGGGGGGGGGGGGGGGGGGGGGGGGGGGGGGGGGGGGGGGGGGGGGGGGGGGGGGGGGGGGGGGGGGGGGGGGGGGGGGGGGGGGGGGGGGGGGGGGGGGGGGGGGGGGGGGGGGGGGGGGGGGGGGGGGGGGGGGGGGGGGGGGGGGGGGGGGGGGGGGGGGGGGGGGGGGGGGGGGGGGGGGGGGGGGGGGGGGGGGGGGGGGGGGGGGGGGGGGGGGGGGGGGGGGGGGGGGGGGGGGGGGGGGGGGGGGGGGGGGGGGGGGGGGGGGGGGGGGGGGGGGGGGGGGGGGGGGGGGGGGGGGGGGGGGGGGGGGGGGGGGGGGGGGGGGGGGGGGGGGGGGGGGGGGGGGGGGGGGGGGGGGGGGGGGGGGGGGGGGGGGGGGGGGGGGGGGGGGGGGGGGGGGGGGGGGGGGGGGGGGGGGGGGGGGGGGGGGGGGGGGGGGGGGGGGGGGGGGGGGGGGGGGGGGGGGGGGGGGGGGGGGGGGGGGGGGGGGGGGGGGGGGGGGGGGGGGGGGGGGGGGGGGGGGGGGGGGGGGGGGGGGGGGGGGGGGGGGGGGGGGGGGGGGGGGGGGGGGGGGGGGGGGGGGGGGGGGGGGGGGGGGGGGGGGGGGGGGGGGGGGGGGGGGGGGGGGGGGGGGGGGGGGGGGGGGGGGGGGGGGGGGGGGGGGGGGGGGGGGGGGGGGGGGGGGGGGGGGGGGGGGGGGGGGGGGGGGGGGGGGGGGGGGGGGGGGGGGGGGGGGGGGGGGGGGGGGGGGGGGGGGGGGGGGGGGGGGGGGGGGGGGGGGGGGGGGGGGGGGGGGGGGGGGGGGGGGGGGGGGGGGGGGGGGGGGGGGGGGGGGGGGGGGGGGGGGGGGGGGGGGGGGGGGGGGGGGGGGGGGGGGGGGGGGGGGGGGGGGGGGGGGGGGGGGGGGGGGGGGGGGGGGGGGGGGGGGGGGGGGGGGGGGGGGGGGGGGGGGGGGGGGGGGGGGGGGGGGGGGGGGGGGGGGGGGGGGGGGGGGGGGGGGGGGGGGGGGGGGGGGGGGGGGGGGGGGGGGGGGGGGGGGGGGGGGGGGGGGGGGGGGGGGGGGGGGGGGGGGGGGGGGGGGGGGGGGGGGGGGGGGGGGGGGGGGGGGGGGGGGGGGGGGGGGGGGGGGGGGGGGGGGGGGGGGGGGGGGGGGGGGGGGGGGGGGGGGGGGGGGGGGGGGGGGGGGGGGGGGGGGGGGGGGGGGGGGGGGGGGGGGGGGGGGGGGGGGGGGGGGGGGGGGGGGGGGGGGGGGGGGGGGGGGGGGGGGGGGGGGGGGGGGGGGGGGGGGGGGGGGGGGGGGGGGGGGGGGGGGGGGGGGGGGGGGGGGGGGGGGGGGGGGGGGGGGGGGGGGGGGGGGGGGGGGGGGGGGGGGGGGGGGGGGGGGGGGGGGGGGGGGGGGGGGGGGGGGGGGGGGGGGGGGGGGGGGGGGGGGGGGGGGGGGGGGGGGGGGGGGGGGGGGGGGGGGGGGGGGGGGGGGGGGGGGGGGGGGGGGGGGGGGGGGGGGGGGGGGGGGGGGGGGGGGGGGGGGGGGGGGGGGGGGGGGGGGGGGGGGGGGGGGGGGGGGGGGGGGGGGGGGGGGGGGGGGGGGGGGGGGGGGGGGGGGGGGGGGGGGGGGGGGGGGGGGGGGGGGGGGGGGGGGGGGGGGGGGGGGGGGGGGGGGGGGGGGGGGGGGGGGGGGGGGGGGGGGGGGGGGGGGGGGGGGGGGGGGGGGGGGGGGGGGGGGGGGGGGGGGGGGGGGGGGGGGGGGGGGGGGGGGGGGGGGGGGGGGGGGGGGGGGGGGGGGGGGGGGGGGGGGGGGGGGGGGGGGGGGGGGGGGGGGGGGGGGGGGGGGGGGGGGGGGGGGGGGGGGGGGGGGGGGGGGGGGGGGGGGGGGGGGGGGGGGGGGGGGGGGGGGGGGGGGGGGGGGGGGGGGGGGGGGGGGGGGGGGGGGGGGGGGGGGGGGGGGGGGGGGGGGGGGGGGGGGGGGGGGGGGGGGGGGGGGGGGGGGGGGGGGGGGGGGGGGGGGGGGGGGGGGGGGGGGGGGGGGGGGGGGGGGGGGGGGGGGGGGGGGGGGGGGGGGGGGGGGGGGGGGGGGGGGGGGGGGGGGGGGGGGGGGGGGGGGGGGGGGGGGGGGGGGGGGGGGGGGGGGGGGGGGGGGGGGGGGGGGGGGGGGGGGGGGGGGGGGGGGGGGGGGGGGGGGGGGGGGGGGGGGGGGGGGGGGGGGGGGGGGGGGGGGGGGGGGGGGGGGGGGGGGGGGGGGGGGGGGGGGGGGGGGGGGGGGGGGGGGGGGGGGGGGGGGGGGGGGGGGGGGGGGGGGGGGGGGGGGGGGGGGGGGGGGGGGGGGGGGGGGGGGGGGGGGGGGGGGGGGGGGGGGGGGGGGGGGGGGGGGGGGGGGGGGGGGGGGGGGGGGGGGGGGGGGGGGGGGGGGGGGGGGGGGGGGGGGGGGGGGGGGGGGGGGGGGGGGGGGGGGGGGGGGGGGGGGGGGGGGGGGGGGGGGGGGGGGGGGGGGGGGGGGGGGGGGGGGGGGGGGGGGGGGGGGGGGGGGGGGGGGGGGGGGGGGGGGGGGGGGGGGGGGGGGGGGGGGGGGGGGGGGGGGGGGGGGGGGGGGGGGGGGGGGGGGGGGGGGGGGGGGGGGGGGGGGGGGGGGGGGGGGGGGGGGGGGGGGGGGGGGGGGGGGGGGGGGGGGGGGGGGGGGGGGGGGGGGGGGGGGGGGGGGGGGGGGGGGGGGGGGGGGGGGGGGGGGGGGGGGGGGGGGGGGGGGGGGGGGGGGGGGGGGGGGGGGGGGGGGGGGGGGGGGGGGGGGGGGGGGGGGGGGGGGGGGGGGGGGGGGGGGGGGGGGGGGGGGGGGGGGGGGGGGGGGGGGGGGGGGGGGGGGGGGGGGGGGGGGGGGGGGGGGGGGGGGGGGGGGGGGGGGGGGGGGGGGGGGGGGGGGGGGGGGGGGGGGGGGGGGGGGGGGGGGGGGGGGGGGGGGGGGGGGGGGGGGGGGGGGGGGGGGGGGGGGGGGGGGGGGGGGGGGGGGGGGGGGGGGGGGGGGGGGGGGGGGGGGGGGGGGGGGGGGGGGGGGGGGGGGGGGGGGGGGGGGGGGGGGGGGGGGGGGGGGGGGGGGGGGGGGGGGGGGGGGGGGGGGGGGGGGGGGGGGGGGGGGGGGGGGGGGGGGGGGGGGGGGGGGGGGGGGGGGGGGGGGGGGGGGGGGGGGGGGGGGGGGGGGGGGGGGGGGGGGGGGGGGGGGGGGGGGGGGGGGGGGGGGGGGGGGGGGGGGGGGGGGGGGGGGGGGGGGGGGGGGGGGGGGGGGGGGGGGGGGGGGGGGGGGGGGGGGGGGGGGGGGGGGGGGGGGGGGGGGGGGGGGGGGGGGGGGGGGGGGGGGGGGGGGGGGGGGGGGGGGGGGGGGGGGGGGGGGGGGGGGGGGGGGGGGGGGGGGGGGGGGGGGGGGGGGGGGGGGGGGGGGGGGGGGGGGGGGGGGGGGGGGGGGGGGGGGGGGGGGGGGGGGGGGGGGGGGGGGGGGGGGGGGGGGGGGGGGGGGGGGGGGGGGGGGGGGGGGGGGGGGGGGGGGGGGGGGGGGGGGGGGGGGGGGGGGGGGGGGGGGGGGGGGGGGGGGGGGGGGGGGGGGGGGGGGGGGGGGGGGGGGGGGGGGGGGGGGGGGGGGGGGGGGGGGGGGGGGGGGGGGGGGGGGGGGGGGGGGGGGGGGGGGGGGGGGGGGGGGGGGGGGGGGGGGGGGGGGGGGGGGGGGGGGGGGGGGGGGGGGGGGGGGGGGGGGGGGGGGGGGGGGGGGGGGGGGGGGGGGGGGGGGGGGGGGGGGGGGGGGGGGGGGGGGGGGGGGGGGGGGGGGGGGGGGGGGGGGGGGGGGGGGGGGGGGGGGGGGGGGGGGGGGGGGGGGGGGGGGGGGGGGGGGGGGGGGGGGGGGGGGGGGGGGGGGGGGGGGGGGGGGGGGGGGGGGGGGGGGGGGGGGGGGGGGGGGGGGGGGGGGGGGGGGGGGGGGGGGGGGGGGGGGGGGGGGGGGGGGGGGGGGGGGGGGGGGGGGGGGGGGGGGGGGGGGGGGGGGGGGGGGGGGGGGGGGGGGGGGGGGGGGGGGGGGGGGGGGGGGGGGGGGGGGGGGGGGGGGGGGGGGGGGGGGGGGGGGGGGGGGGGGGGGGGGGGGGGGGGGGGGGGGGGGGGGGGGGGGGGGGGGGGGGGGGGGGGGGGGGGGGGGGGGGGGGGGGGGGGGGGGGGGGGGGGGGGGGGGGGGGGGGGGGGGGGGGGGGGGGGGGGGGGGGGGGGGGGGGGGGGGGGGGGGGGGGGGGGGGGGGGGGGGGGGGGGGGGGGGGGGGGGGGGGGGGGGGGGGGGGGGGGGGGGGGGGGGGGGGGGGGGGGGGGGGGGGGGGGGGGGGGGGGGGGGGGGGGGGGGGGGGGGGGGGGGGGGGGGGGGGGGGGGGGGGGGGGGGGGGGGGGGGGGGGGGGGGGGGGGGGGGGGGGGGGGGGGGGGGGGGGGGGGGGGGGGGGGGGGGGGGGGGGGGGGGGGGGGGGGGGGGGGGGGGGGGGGGGGGGGGGGGGGGGGGGGGGGGGGGGGGGGGGGGGGGGGGGGGGGGGGGGGGGGGGGGGGGGGGGGGGGGGGGGGGGGGGGGGGGGGGGGGGGGGGGGGGGGGGGGGGGGGGGGGGGGGGGGGGGGGGGGGGGGGGGGGGGGGGGGGGGGGGGGGGGGGGGGGGGGGGGGGGGGGGGGGGGGGGGGGGGGGGGGGGGGGGGGGGGGGGGGGGGGGGGGGGGGGGGGGGGGGGGGGGGGGGGGGGGGGGGGGGGGGGGGGGGGGGGGGGGGGGGGGGGGGGGGGGGGGGGGGGGGGGGGGGGGGGGGGGGGGGGGGGGGGGGGGGGGGGGGGGGGGGGGGGGGGGGGGGGGGGGGGGGGGGGGGGGGGGGGGGGGGGGGGGGGGGGGGGGGGGGGGGGGGGGGGGGGGGGGGGGGGGGGGGGGGGGGGGGGGGGGGGGGGGGGGGGGGGGGGGGGGGGGGGGGGGGGGGGGGGGGGGGGGGGGGGGGGGGGGGGGGGGGGGGGGGGGGGGGGGGGGGGGGGGGGGGGGGGGGGGGGGGGGGGGGGGGGGGGGGGGGGGGGGGGGGGGGGGGGGGGGGGGGGGGGGGGGGGGGGGGGGGGGGGGGGGGGGGGGGGGGGGGGGGGGGGGGGGGGGGGGGGGGGGGGGGGGGGGGGGGGGGGGGGGGGGGGGGGGGGGGGGGGGGGGGGGGGGGGGGGGGGGGGGGGGGGGGGGGGGGGGGGGGGGGGGGGGGGGGGGGGGGGGGGGGGGGGGGGGGGGGGGGGGGGGGGGGGGGGGGGGGGGGGGGGGGGGGGGGGGGGGGGGGGGGGGGGGGGGGGGGGGGGGGGGGGGGGGGGGGGGGGGGGGGGGGGGGGGGGGGGGGGGGGGGGGGGGGGGGGGGGGGGGGGGGGGGGGGGGGGGGGGGGGGGGGGGGGGGGGGGGGGGGGGGGGGGGGGGGGGGGGGGGGGGGGGGGGGGGGGGGGGGGGGGGGGGGGGGGGGGGGGGGGGGGGGGGGGGGGGGGGGGGGGGGGGGGGGGGGGGGGGGGGGGGGGGGGGGGGGGGGGGGGGGGGGGGGGGGGGGGGGGGGGGGGGGGGGGGGGGGGGGGGGGGGGGGGGGGGGGGGGGGGGGGGGGGGGGGGGGGGGGGGGGGGGGGGGGGGGGGGGGGGGGGGGGGGGGGGGGGGGGGGGGGGGGGGGGGGGGGGGGGGGGGGGGGGGGGGGGGGGGGGGGGGGGGGGGGGGGGGGGGGGGGGGGGGGGGGGGGGGGGGGGGGGGGGGGGGGGGGGGGGGGGGGGGGGGGGGGGGGGGGGGGGGGGGGGGGGGGGGGGGGGGGGGGGGGGGGGGGGGGGGGGGGGGGGGGGGGGGGGGGGGGGGGGGGGGGGGGGGGGGGGGGGGGGGGGGGGGGGGGGGGGGGGGGGGGGGGGGGGGGGGGGGGGGGGGGGGGGGGGGGGGGGGGGGGGGGGGGGGGGGGGGGGGGGGGGGGGGGGGGGGGGGGGGGGGGGGGGGGGGGGGGGGGGGGGGGGGGGGGGGGGGGGGGGGGGGGGGGGGGGGGGGGGGGGGGGGGGGGGGGGGGGGGGGGGGGGGGGGGGGGGGGGGGGGGGGGGGGGGGGGGGGGGGGGGGGGGGGGGGGGGGGGGGGGGGGGGGGGGGGGGGGGGGGGGGGGGGGGGGGGGGGGGGGGGGGGGGGGGGGGGGGGGGGGGGGGGGGGGGGGGGGGGGGGGGGGGGGGGGGGGGGGGGGGGGGGGGGGGGGGGGGGGGGGGGGGGGGGGGGGGGGGGGGGGGGGGGGGGGGGGGGGGGGGGGGGGGGGGGGGG